>NW_028279140.1:0-101518 GCF_059751315.1 Micrasema longulum
TATACTTATCTTTCACAATAAATATTTTTATAAATGATCACAATAATCGATAATTAGCAAATTATTTGTATAAAATATTAAAAAGTGTATGGTAATCTCCGGTACTTTATAGTCTGTTATTTCACAATATTATGATTGCATTGTTTTTCTATTTTGTTTTATGGATTTTAGTATCATTATACAACGAACCCCTTCTCACATACCGTATTTATAAAAATCTTGACTATACCCGATTAGAAAATTTTTTACTCTGCTGAAAAATTAATCTAGTTTTTTAGCCCTTTATATAAAAGCACAGAAAAATTATCTTCATTTGTAAAAATTCACAGTTATTCCTGAGAAATTAATAAATAATAATAAAAAAAGAATATGCAGAACACAAGCAATCAAAGCTTTTTGTTACGTAATTTTCTATTAAATAATATTTTTAGTACTTTATGTAAATATTTCCATTCGCTTTTTCTTGCCTTTATATGCTTTTTGCATTCCATAAATTCTCTAGTCTAGTAGTAAATTTAAAAAATGTGTATTTTTCTATTGGATGTATATAATTTGACCAATTTGAGTACTTAAATGTGAACAACTCTATTAATACAAATTATGATGTTGTAAATTTTAGTTAAAATAATAATAAATTAGGGAATAAAATTATTAAAATGACTTTCTATATTTCTTGGCCACATTTTTGTGAATTAAACATTTATATAACATTATACATGCTTTAAATATTCTTCTCTAAATTCTTTAAAAGTATTCCCATTTCTAGTTTTATCCTTTACGTTGAAGAGTATATTATAAAACAATGTTATTTATTTTTAGATATTTCTCATATGATTAAATATAATTGAGTTAATTTTTTAAGACAATCTGTAAATCGTGTACTTATATTATTGTAGAAAAATATTTTTCTGATCCTGTAAATAAAAATTTGATTAGCAAAAATACATTACCCAGTTCTTTATGAAATTAAATTAATGAGATTGGGATGAATAATAATTGGGTGTTTTCACGTTATTATATTATTTTTATTTTTAAATAAACAAAAAATTACAATAGTAACGTTATCAATATTTTTTCTCGGATAAATTTAAATTACAAAAGTTTTGAATATGCATATTTCAAATTACACGAAAACGACATGTTTAACGCCTTGTGGACAAACGGCACGTATGGCGTTTTGGCGCCGAACTTGTTCGCAATGTTATTAGAAGCGAAGTCGGCGGTCATAACGCGTGACGTCAATATGACGTTATACCAACTGCGGGCCGTTTTGTATGTGTTCACTTTTAAACCCGAAAATTATAAATCAAACCTGGTTTTGAATACATTGATAGTTGTATCATTAGAATCACAAAAATCTGCTCTAAATATTTATACTGGTATATGGTATTTTTATCGCTATTCTTGACTTGTGAAAATACCCTATTGTCGCTTATATGTTCTTTGTAATATTTTGCCATTTCCGGAAGTGTTTTGTTGTTTTTCTGTAAAAAGTTGACCTAAGTTTGTATTGGGAAATAAATATGCATTCCTGTTTCGTCATTAACGCATACATTGCAATAATACTTCTTCATTAAATTTCATAGTTTACGATAATCTTGTAATATTG
Source organism: Micrasema longulum (assembly GCF_059751315.1). Taxonomy (NCBI): domain Eukaryota; kingdom Metazoa; phylum Arthropoda; class Insecta; order Trichoptera; family Brachycentridae; genus Micrasema; species Micrasema longulum. The sequence goes on from NW_028279140.1 coordinate 1,610, forward strand.
AATAAGTCCTTCCGTTATATTAAATTATACAACTTGTAATTATATAAATAAATGAAACTTCTGAATTGTAATTTCGTTTTTTTTCATAATATTTGTCTACTTATCTTTATATATATAATTCCTCTGTACGTGTGATGTCACTGAACTCCTCCTAAACGGGTAAACCGATTTACGTGCGGTTTTCAGAGAAATTTAGATCTTTGCGCTGTGCGTGTCCGTAGATATTAAAATCTTCAATCTCAAAAAAGAAGTAAGGAGCATAAATGTTTTATTCGTAAATCTACCAGGATTGCATTCTAGGAGAATGCATTTACAAAAAAATGGAAACATGTTTTTTTTTGTATGAAAATAAATTTATCTTTGAATGTTTACAAACAGCATTTGTTTTTTTGTGGATCTCAATCAGATTCTTACCTTACGTTCCTTACAATTTCTAGCCATTTTTTTTAAATTGGATTTTTGGTATTACTAAAATAATATTAAATTCAATACATTTTTAAAAAACGTATTCCTACATAAGTACACCCCTCTGTTGGTGAGAAGACCAGAGTTTGACGTTTGCAAAAAGAAAGCCATATTTGAAAAAATATTTATTTTATGTTTTGGAATTCAACCATAAACAAGTACCTACTTTCAATACAATATTCGAATATTAACCGTTTTGAGTTTTGGAATTTAATCACAAGCAAGTACCTAGGGTAAAATTTCAACTTCAAGCAAGGTATCCTTATTAAAATCATGATTTGAATTTACGAGATGATTTGCAAGCTCTGAAAGAATATTATTATTTTAACATTTTATGTGATCTTTAATGCGAATATTAAGGCTACGTGACGTTCTCCCAATATACCTTTATAGACACTGGACTTTTATCCTTACAATTTATTAGTAATTTTCCAATATTATTTTTAGTACAAAAGGCAGGTTTGATATTTATTGGCAAAAAAATAAATATTTTAGTTGAGGTATTATTTACGAATATAAAATTCTTCTCCATTTACAAGTAGTATCTATATCTTTGTTGACATTTACAGGAGGATTCAAGAATTAACTGACCGATTTTTGTTTAAGTTTCCATCCTTAAATTGTGTTTGTTTTTGTTAAATACCTCAGTGTAAATTAATTACGTTTTATGGTGCTGTCACAACCAATAAAAAACAAATTAACGTCCAATTTATATTCAGTAGGTATCCATAAAATTAATCGTTTTCAGTTAAAGTGTAAAATATGTTTAACTATAAAATGCAAATTGGGCTTCGCGACTGCATAAGTGCATAAAATAAATATTTACACAAATCGACGCTATAAAAAAAAAATTCACTCTATTTTTCGGTCAATTTTCAAACGTCATTTATTCCATGAAATTTCAGAGTAAGGGTGACACGTGTTAGGTTTTATTTTTTTTTATAAGAACCTACCCTGAATATTTTTTTTTTAATCCGGAAAATTGTTTTAAAAACGCGTAATAACTTATTTTTTTATAATCGTAAAATGACAGCAGGAAATACAAACTCTACAGAAATGTTGAAAAAAATACATTATATCTCTTCTTTTATGGGTCTGTACGTTGATTTTGACATGAAACGTACTCTTTGAGAACAAAAATTCTTCGAATCTCGAGAATATTGTACAGCATTATAACCATTCTCGTTTATGGCATTTTCAACTTCGTGGTAGCCGTTAAAGAAAAATGCGATAATCTCGTTACATTTACGGACATTATATTCACAACTACAACAGTAGCGCAGATAGGAATCATAGTTGCAATATTCATTTGGGCGTTGGCTAACGCAAAAAGATTGGAAAAAGTAAACGAGAATCTTTTGGATATTGACAGAACATTCGAGAGCGCGGGAGTTCAAATTGATAACCGGGAAACTACACGTTTGATATTCAAAATAGGTTTCTTATTACTACTGTCATATTTTGCACTGGATTTTTCTTTTTTTTTTAGGAAAAATTGCCATAAACATTTATTTTATTGTTTTCCGTTAATTTATTTTGGATACAGATCATCGAGGGTAATAGTTGTAGCCATTTTAGAGGTTACCTCCCTCTACCACACGTACGCGCTCAGATTAAGACAACTAAACGCTTTAATTAAAAAGTTAAATGCGAGCAGTTTACCAAAAAGAAAAATATTTTTTGCAACCAGTTTACAGATGAAAATCTAAATGACCACAATATGTTGATCAAGTGCCAATTAATAAGACGAAAAATATGCAACGGTGTCAGTTTATTTAATAAAACCCACGATTTTCTAATGTTTTTCTTGTCCATGATGTGGTTTACTATAATGTTTATTTCAATATTTACGCTCGCTGGAGACATTCTTATCAAAATAATATTTTTTAAAAGTCAACCGAATAATACCCACCAGCCTCTATATGTGGCAACACTACAATTTATTTGCATTTTTACGTTTCTCTTGTGGACTATCTATTTATGTGAAAACATGAAAACTGAGGTAAATATTTATTAAACTTTTATTTCAATTAATTATATGCGTTTATAAATAACAAAGTTAGGCATGTGTTTTTATTGAAATAAATATATTAAACTTATTAAAAAACTTTAAGTTAGCTAATAATTACGTACCTCTAGTGCAGTGGTTCCCAACCTGGGGGTAGTTACTCCATAAGTGGTAAAATGAGATTTTCTCCACAGAAAATTTTATCCCTCGTTCAAGACAAAGATTAGATCGTCGTTTAGAAACAGATAAAAAATATTAATAAAATCATCAAAATCAGAACTAACTACATTATTCATTTATTTACATCATTACACTTTTTTTAATGGTACAAGTAATTTCGTAATTTGCATTGTCTTGACATTACTGGTACTTATATCACTGAGTGTCCATTATTATGATTGTTTTAATATTTTAATTTTTATTTAACGAATACTAAGAAGTTTTCTAAAATGAGCTGAAATTGATCATTTTATATACATCTTTTTTTTGAGAGCGACATGATTCGAACTTATTAATAAAAGTTTTGAAACAGGGCCTACAAAAAAATATTTTGCTGAAATACTAAGAAAAGCTGTTACAAAAATTCGGTCTGCTTCCAACCATTACAAAATATTATTTGAAACACTATACAATGAATAATATAAAGTTAAACATCCTTCAAATCATTAAAGCCAGTTTTCCAGAACAGAAGGAAAATTTTATTTACCAAAATGTGAGGACTGGGGATTCCCCCTTAACGTACGGGATTTCAGAATATAAATAAAAAATATTATGACTCAAATGAACTAGTCTTAAAGATTTTCTTTTAAAGGTGAGCAAATAAATGTGAAGCTTCGTTCTCGAATGATAACGGTGAAGTTATTCATCTAGTAAATCAGATAATTGTTACGAAATGCTTGTAAAAAAAACCTCATACACCTCAATTGCACTTCTTGTGAAATTTTGTCGAACATTGTTGAATATGGCCAATATTAATTTCCTAAGTATGTTTCACGTCTTTGTAAGAAACAGATAAACAGATACAATAATTGCTTTCCTGGAATAAAGTAATGGATTCTAATTCATTCGGTAAAATAAATGTTTTCAAAGCTGTGAAAGATAAGTTTTCACCAAATAAAAAGAACACAATAACCTCTCATTTTGTTTCGATAATAATGTCAGTCAATGAACAAATTCCTATACACAATAATACATTCATTAACTGATAATTTTATTCCATCAAAAGCAAGGTATCTTATTATCTTTATCAATTATTTAAAATATTTCTTAAATACATTTTTTTAATCACCATAATATTTTTCTTGATTTATATTTTAATCTTGATTTGTATTTCAATTATTATTTTTGAGTATATATAAAAATTCCATTTTTTGGTTTACAATAATTAGAAAAATAATTTTTGTTTTATGTGGAATTAAAGTATATTATTTTTAATTATTTCATGAGATTCGACTTAAACGCTTATTAAATACACGCCTAATCATAATTTGCTGATACCTGAGTGTTTTTTTTTGCAAGTAATTTATTTCGGAGGATGGACAATATAATTAAAAAAGAAGTGAAAAGTTATATTTATAATTCTTTTTTGTGTAGCACTGACTTAAAACACATTTTTTTTATAATTTATATGTTATACTAAAAATATTTACCGATTAAAAATAAAATAAACAAATTATTGTAAAACGTCACTCCCCATTTTATACTCAAGAATCGTTTTTTTTTTACGTAAAGCGAAACGTTAATGTAAATATATGTATTAAATTAATATAAAATTGTATTTAGTAGTAATGTTGTATACGTTGTATACTTATATTTTTTATCTAAATAAAGTAAAAAATAAAATGAAATGTTCAAAACAAACGCATAAAATCATGATGTATCAAAGCGACCCCACTCCGAAGGGTTGACTTTGATCACAAAGTTTTTATTATTTTCTCGCTCACACAACATAATATTTTCTCATTTAAAAAATAAGAATTTTAATTTTTCTTTTACGAAGGTTTGAAGTTCGAAACTGAACAAAGTCACCCCATTCCACTTACTCTACTTGAATCATATTTTTTTACGTAAAAACTATCTTCGCATACGATGACATCAAACTTGGTGACGTCATGAATTGTCTGTTTTTATTTATATTCAAATGACTAGACTTTAATCCTTTATATCTCCCTTATTTTTTAACGGATTTTAATAAGAGTAGTACCGATTCTCTTGTGATTTTTCAAATTAATTTATTGGCTAATAAAAAAAAACCGTGATAATAGCCCATTGCTGTGGCAGACATGTGTGTCTGAATAAAAATTCACTTATTCACCATAGGGTAACTGGTTACTAATTTATTTTTTAGGAAAAAAAAACTGGACCGCTTTTACACCGCTCATATCTGTATGCCACTAACTTACGCCTAAGGGACGCAGTAAGTGAAAAAAATAATCCTACCTTATCAATATTACTTGAGTAAGCACATAATAAAATAAATAAAAAAAACAGACATGTAATTTTCCGTATTTTCCTGACGATAAGACGCACCAGACCATAAGACGTACCCCAATTTTTGGTTGAATTTTCAGAGTAAACGTGCGTCGTATGGTCTGAAAAATACGGTAATTAACCGCTTAGGGAAAATACGAAAGGTGAAAAATGCTTATATATTTCGATGGTCCCTATTAACAATGTCGGATATACACTTTTACAAATGTTCAATTATTTATCTAAATTTATTTATTGATTTATTCATTCAAAATTACACTAGTTTAAATATTAATGAACTTACTTTTTAGGCTATGCCCGTGTCAAGCCATAATAATTAACAATAAAAATACATAGTAAAATTAATTAGATTAAATTTTAATGACATGTGATGCAATAGAATAACAATCTAGAAAAAAAAGTATAAGTAATGAATAATAAAATTCCGAAGAATACAATGCAAAAAAGATAATCAGAAATAATTGTTAAAATATAAATTATACAAATTAAGATTCACACATAATCAAATATACAAAATAATGGTATCATTAAAATCAACAAAATAATAGTAAAATATAGTAGTATAAAAAAAATACCAAAATAATGGTATCATTGAAATCAACAGAAAAAGAATGTTTATATAAAAACATAATTGAAATGATAATTGAGATATCTGTCAATGGCTGGTTTAAGTGGCCACTTTACACACTGTGTAACATTCACCATTCTGCCCATTGACATGTCATAAGCCCTGTAGATGCCTGGATTTCTATATAACCTTCTCTTAAATATTCTTCATCTCTCTTGTAATATGTTAAAAAAAATATTACGAAAGTCTGTTCATTTTTACTAGAATTTCCAAATAAACAAACCAGCCGCGTGATACCCGACCGGAGAATAGCCTATTTCACACATATCATTTTAATCTAAACATGGATTGACATTTATTAGATTGATCCTTTTCATGATTTTCCCGAACTTTTTTCAGGTGTTCGCGTTTTCCTGGGAAATTAAACACAATGCCATCGATTTTATCGTCAGTGGGATGTTTTCAGCCGATATCTCTCTACTTTATTCGGTATGATTTTCTTTACTTGTTCTTTTTTTTCTAGTGCCTTGCCGGGTCCCCCCGACGTTGGCGATCAATACAGTGAAAGCATATGTATCTGTCCTGTGCTAATTCTACATTTCGCAGCCAGGACGACTGCTTATTGATGTACTCGCCGTAGTGATTCCTGGGAAAAGATGACCAGAGTGGTTTCCCGTTGCCTTCTCGGGTGGATTTTATGTCGCGGTTACCTTCCCTTAGCTTACGTGTTCTGCTTTGTTTCTTTGACAAGATTTATTGTTTGAAATACAGTCAGCGAAAGGATGACTAAAAGTCAAACGCACTAGGGCGGCACTGCACGGCGAAACGAACCCCACTATAGCTGCGCTACAATTCTCCGCACTCCAAACAAAATTTTGTCAGGCCGCGCCGCTGGAGCACCGCGCCGCCGCGCTGTAGTGCGGTTTGACCTTACAGGATGGTATGAATTACAGAACAAAGTATAATCTTTATAATGTATCATTTCAATTATTTTTATTTAAAATTTTAATCATAATTCAAACAAGATAGCAATGAAAATATCGCTAAGAAGCTGCATGCCAAGAAAAATAAGTAATTTTATGGATACTATAATGACGAAGTCTAGTGCTACGGGAAATTGGATATAAAAACGTTTTCTTACTCGGGGTAAAAATTAGAGCATTTAATTGTGCAGCGAAGTTTATAAAAATGTATGGAAAAATTACTAAAAATGGTTTTAATAAAAACAAAAACTACTCTGAACTACGTCACAAGCTCTTTCAACATCATCATCATCATTACATGTCCGCTTTCAGCATAATATGGTGTCCACAAAGAGTCTCCATGCATTTCTATCGCCTGCCAGAGATGCCCGGAGGGCCCTTCCAAGTCAGGTTCGGGTCCAGTAGTTCTAATATAAACTGCCGACGAACAGTCAGCAGTGGACGTCCAGGACGTCGAGAACCTGATCTCTTGTAAAGTAGGCAAGCTGGTTAAGGGTCTCATGAGGCATCCGCAGTACATGGCCAAGCCAACCGTGTCGCCTCCGCTTGATGACAGTAGTTACCACCGGAGTTCGCTGCGTCCGCTCTCTTATTACTTCACAAGTTCTTTAAAATCAGTCCATCAATTACAGCGTTGTTATGAGTTGTGATAGATTTCTGGTTTTCAGTAGCCAGAGATTTAAAAAGAAAACTAACAGAGATTTTAAAAAAGGATAGCAGATTTGGTTAAAATAGGAATAGTTTTAGATTGTCTTCGATATTCACGTGGATGAAATTATTAATAAGGCATACAAAATTCTAGGTTTTTTAATGCGAATGTCTAATGACTTTAAAAACATTAAAACATTTATATTGCTAAATACACATATGTGCACACAATATTATTTTTGGTATGTGTATATATATTTACATATTTATAATAAAGTAATTTGCTTTAATACTTAACCTCAATATTAAATACATAGATGGCGCTCCAAACGCGCTAGCGAAAGCTTTCCTTGTTTCATGACATATATACAAAAACCAAAAATGTCACCGATATGGATATTCGCTATTAAGCGGAATGTTGTAGAATTCTACATAAAAGTGGCCACTTGAACCCAACCTATGACAGGTCATAAGCCCTGTAAACGCTCGAATATCCATAATCTTGAAACAAAAATTCTACCCATCTCTGTAGTGATATAAATAATAATACACATATGTGAGAAATCAGTTAGAATATGCTTCAATTATATAGAATCCCTAATAAAAAATATATATAAACAACCTAGAAAGAATACAGAAGAAATTCATAAATTTAATAAAATATAAATTTCACCGTACACTAAATTTAATTCAAACTCTGGAGTATAGAAGAGTGATTGCAGATCAAATATTCCTGTTTAAACTAATAAACAACGTCATAGACTTCCCTTTACTTACAAGTTCTTTAGAATATCTTGTACCCAACAGAACAAGACTACATACAACATTTAATTTGCCAGTACCTAGGACTAACTCAAGGAATCTCTCCTATATGAAATATGGAAAATTCCTTATAGACAGTACACCCGCTTAATTATACGCTGTCAGTAATTATGTATGTCGAATGTTCATTTTGATATTTTTGTACCTTCTACATTATTTTAAATAACTTTTTTCTTTTCTTATTCTTTAAATTTAAATTTATCTTGTTTCTATTTACTTTATTTTTATAACTGCATATAAGTATATGTATTTTTATTTATTATAATGTACTTAATCAATAGCTTACACCACTGTGGAAAATTTTTATCGACTGTTTTCACAATTTTCGTTCATATGTATTCTTATTTTCTGTATACAATATATGTAAAAACTGTTGTTTTTTTCCCAAATAAAAAAAATTCATAACATTTTAAAAATAACATATTGTAGATTTAAAATGCGTTTGTCTGAGTTTTGTGAATGCGTCAGCACTTGTTAATCGATCTTGTACTCTCGGGTATAAATCCCGTAAAAGTAAATGGCTGGTATGTTCGCCTACCATGCTCGAGCTCCCGGTTTAGACTCCTGGCAGGGCATGACATTTCTTAATATTTAGTTTATGATTAACAATATTTAAATAATTATCAACCGCCTTTCTGTTTTCCAATATTTCTATTTTATTTGGCGTAAGTACTTCTTTTTTTGTTTCTGTGAAGTTTTTTTTGTTTACCACTTGGTGTAGAGGTTTGCACATTAGACTATTTACCAGGCTTGAAGTTCCAAATTCGAATCATGGCAAGGTTCATGTAAAATACTCCTTTTAGTAAATAATTTTCCCATATTTAATTGACAAAAATATTTTTTCAGAGGTTAGTTGCTGAGTTTACATACGTTGTCATCCTATTTCAACTTTCAATGGAGTAATCTCTGAGAAGAAAATTCAACTAATATGGATTTATTTATTAAAAGAAAACAACAGCCATTACAACAAAAAAAAAAAATTACAAATAAACCAAAATTATAGGCCAATTATAGTTTTCTATACATTACTAAATACAATGTCAAAAAAAAGAAGAAGAAAAGCGTACATTTAAATAGCCACTCCGCATCATTCCACACGTAAAAAATAAATAAAATATTACAGTAATAATGAAATAATGAAAAAATAAATTTTAAAGTTTTTTGTTTATTAGGACTTAAAAATCCTTTCGCCGGCGGATCCATACGGAGTAATACGGAGTCATCAGTCCTCCCTCTTTCTTCTTTCAAACAAGAGAAAATAATTCCATTAAAGTGTACAAAAAAATAAAATATTACGTAGGTACAGTTAGATTAAATTATTGTTATTATTTTTAATTAGGGTTTTAGTATTTTCTTTCAATTTGTTTAAAGTGATGAAATATGTATCTATTTCAGCCAAAAACGTGTTATAATTGTTTACAATTCTGGGCAAAGATGCATTTTTATTATTATTCGTGCTTGAAATACCAACATGAAATAATTGTTGCAGCCGAGTTTTACGTTGAGAGATACGAATTTCAATTTTCTCGAGCAGTTGGGGGCAATCTAAATTGTTATTGCATATTTTGTAAAGGAAAACGGTTTCATTGATGATTTTTCTAGATTGTGCTAATAGCTGTGATTTAAAAGAAAAATAACTTGTGTAGTATTCTTTATTATAAAAAGTATTTGTAAATAAAAGCACTCGTTTTAGTTTCACTTGTATGTTTAATATTTTATCATCAAACTAACAGACAAACTCACAGGCCTAAATAAATTTAAAAGACTCATAATTTTAAAAAAAATATTGTATTAATTACAATGAAATATAATTAGCATTAACAAAAATGCTAATTGATGTTGTTAAATTCTATAAAATTAAAATGAATTTAAGCGTAGGACAATGAAAATAATACTTATGGTAACATGGGAAAGAGATAATTGAAGGCAATTATCTCCTTCAAAAAGACCACGTATTAGGAGAAGTAAAGGCTGGTTTTATTTATAGCAGTTTTCATATCTTCATGTGAAACATATTCTAGTAAACTAGCAACTTGAAAAAATAACATTTTTAGGCGTTGCCTAGTATGTAGGTGAAATAATTCAATTAGATGAATCTCACCCGCATAAATAAAGGTTTCAGCTCTTTAACTTCACAAACATCAACAGATGAAAGAATTGAAGGACTATAGATGTTCAAATATAGGCAGAATGGTGAATGTTACACAGTGTGTAAAGTGGCCACTTAAACCAGCCATTGACAGGTCATAAGCCCTGTAGATGCCTAGACTTCTATATTACCTTGTCTTAAATGTTCTTCATCTCTGTTGTATATGTTAATATAAACAGCTCCCCAGGAAGTCGAATCCAGTCCTTGTCTACAAATATTTGGACAAACTCAAAATATTGTTGAAAAAAGTTATTGTTGCAATTTACTACTGAAACTGAAAATTTCAGTTGTATGAAATTAAAACTCTTAAATTAATAAAAAAATATAAATTAAAATAGATTTAGCTTATCTGGGAAGTACTCCTTTACCAGCAACCATTAAAAAACTAAATAAACATTGAAAAAACACAAAAACACACAAATACGGCAAAATTACTGGAGCTAAACACTGAACGAACTGAGAACTGACAAGTACAGCTGTCAAAACTAAAGTCCTTGTGACGTTTTAAAGCAGGTAAGTGGTTTATTATTATTAGGTTTAAAAGATTTCGTGAAACTTCGCAGTACAATTAAATGCTCTAAATTTTAACACGTGTAAGAAAACATTTATTATATTATTGAATATATTGTGAAGTGGGATATTGATCCCGCCGCACTGAGCTTTTAATTGATAGTCTAATTATTATCCATCCCGGTTTCATTTCTCAAATTGAAGAGACAGTTGATAGAGAATACACATATACGTTATTTCAAAGTTTGCCAGCTGAAATGAAATAAACACAATTAGCTTTTGCTTATAAAAAATGTTCCCTGTGTGAACACGGACTTGGTGGTATTTTTTTAGGTATCATCAAAACATAAATTCTAAGGGCCAATCGAACCAACAAAGTTAAGTAAATTAATGGTTAGGGGAGAAGTGGGATGGTTGATCCCGCGGGATACTTGATCCCCATTCAAATTTGGCGCTACTAGATATTTTATCACTGCTCTTTTGGCACCACTGGGTAGCGGCCATAGTGTTGCCTTTGTTTTAATAAATGGTCGTTACCTCTGAAGAAGCGTAAACGAATAAGAAATATTTTTCGGTTTTGTGACATTGAAACTTTATTTTACGCGTGCAAGGTAAGTTTTAACCATTTTAATTCGTGTAGTTTATGATTATTCTACCTTAATCGGTGAAACATGTGTACTTTGACCTACAAAACACCATTACATTGATATAATAACTGTAACTCCTCCAGCTTTAAATTTCAATTTTAACAAAAAATGTCAACAGAGGGATAGTTGATCCTTTGAAGTGGGGGATAATTGCTCCTAGGATCAAGTATCCCACTTCATCTATTTTTTGAACTCTTGATATCAAACCTGCAAAAATCGTTGCCGTGAAAGGATCGAAACAGGTTGGCAAAATTACTTCAGCGGAACGAGGAGAGCTGGTTACGGTGTGTGCTGCTATCAGTGCTGTCGGTGGTCACATGCTTTCTTAAATGATCTTTCCCAGAAAAAACTGGGAGGACAGGTTTTCTCAACCATGCACCTCCTGGCAGCAATGCAGCAACACATGCAAGTGGATGGATGACTTGCGCTGGTTTCCTCAAGTTCTTAGAGCACTTTGTTCGTTTCGCTCAGCGAAGGAAGGAAGAATAAGCTGTCGAAGCCGTCCGTCAGCGGAACGACCAGGACAGCTAGCATCATCAAGTTTAAACAAAAATTTTATGCTAATGATTTCTAAATAATATAATTTCCATTTTTAATTGGCTATAATTACTAATGCTGTTTTTATGGGTGGGATACTTGATCACCGGGATCATGTAACCCACTCGTGGGGATCAAGTATCCCTCATGGACAGGGATACTTGATCCCCGCGAGTGTCTTACAAGAACTGATCTACTACATTTGTTTCACGAGAAAAATGTTCTAAATGCACGCCTAGTGGAAGGTAATACATCACATTATGAACCTGGTGCAAAGAAAGAACAAAATAGCTATTACACTCTGAGATAGTTCATGAAAACTAAAACAGGGATCAACCATCCCACCTTTCCCCTAAAGTTTAATCATTGTTACGCTTTTGTCAAAACAAACTGAACGAGTTGTAAATTTGTTGCAAGTGAAAAGAGAGGGGAATATGGAAGTCTGGCATTAACATTGCTTGTGACACATCTCGTTGGCTGGTTTATGTGGCCACTTTTCACACCATGTAACATTCAACATTATGCCTTTTATTGAACATCCACATTTCTTCATAGTGTTGAATAAATACATAAAAAAAGAGTTAACCTTAAACTTTAACATAACTTTTATGGTTCAACTGTCCCTTATAGATTAATAATAATATAATAGGATATATTGTTTATAACTTACAGAATAAAGTAAAGAATAATCTGGAACGAACATTCCACAAACAACAAAGTTGACATTTTCATCTTTCGATTGCATTAAGAATAGTTGAATCTGAAATAAAATTAAATAATTAATAAATTCAATCAAATTTATATTTGAAGCACTAACTTCGTGGTTATTAATTATAATCAAATAAATATAAAACCACTTTGTTTTTAACAATTTATTTTGTAATTTTTCTACCCACCGGTTTCGGAACATTCCGCATTCTATTCAATGATACATTGGTTAATTAATCTATGCATCGTTAAAATTAATTAATGTTTTTAAAAAAAAATACTTATTACAATTAAACAGATTGCTAATAATAATTAATATAATGAGACCTCATTGATAAAATATTCAATCAAAAACAAAAACGCCAACTAATAAATCAATATTTATTTCTATTGGCGGTCATCGTGGTGTAGTGGTTAAGACATTTGACTCACACACGGAAGGTTCTGGGTTCGATTCCCGGTGAGAACACAAAAACTAAATGTGATTTTTCTCAAGCCTGGGTGTACTGTGCTGTAAGCTACCACTGTAGTTAGGCCTCGCGGCCTGTTGTGGTGCAAAAAAATAATAAAGCTAACCCACCTAAACAATGAAGACGGATTACTTTTAAAAAAGACAATTTTTCCAAACAATTATCTGAATCCCTATCATCAAACATTAAACCTGCATTCTATACAACCAATAATATAGGAACATTGTTAAAAATCACAAAGACAAATCCCTAAATATAATAAATCTGACATTTACCATAATTTAATAATTGTAATGATTGCGATTCAATCTACATTAGTAGAACTAAAAGAAATTTTAATATTAGAGTAAAAGAACACTTAAGGTGTCTAAATAATATTTTTTCTAAATCCGCAAACCATCTGACAGAAAATAATCATAATTTTAACAGGATTGGACTGGATTAAACGTTCTTCATGTTGAAAATATAATATTAAAATAAGACAACTTGGAAATCTTTAAAATTAAAAAAGCTATTCATAATAAGAAAAAATTAAATAAATAAACAAATAAACCATATTTCCTCTAGGTCACTCCAGTCTGGTTTTAAAGATCGAATCCATCTCACTTCACACTGCCCGTTATTAAAAGAACATCATGACAAAATACTTGACTTTTTAAATCCATAATATGTATCAGTAATATAATATTTAGTCATCACTGTAAAACAATATTTTAAGTTTGTCTAAATTTTTGTAAACAAGGACTGGATTCAACTCCCTGGGGAGCTGATAACATTAACATATTACAACAGAGATGAAGAACATTTCAGAAAAGGTAATATAGAAGTCCCTAGACTACATCTACAGGGCTTATGACCTGTCATTTATTCATAAAAAATTTGGACGAACTCAAAATATTGTTGACAAATTCACCTGGTCCATGAAGAAGTATAGAAATTGAAAAAATAAATTTTCACGCGTTGTCAAGTATGTAGGTGAAATAATTCAACTATACGAATCTCACCCGCATAAATAAAGGTTTCAGCTCTTTAAATTCACAAACATCAATGATGAAATAATTGAAGGAATAAAGATGTTCAAACATGGGCAGAATGGTGAATGTTACACAGTGTGTAAAGTGGCCACTTAAACCAGCCAATGACAGGTCATAAGCCCTGTAAATGCCTAGACTTCCATATTCCCTTCTCAAAAACTTTTTCCCTCTCTGTTGAAATAAATTTAAATATGAACAACTCCCTAGGGAGGAAATCCAGCGGACATAATCAAACATTGTTGAACGCCTATATAGTATTACGACTAATGAAATACCTTGAATTTGCGTTTTATGAGTAAAATAAAGGGCCAATTATTTTCAGGTTTTTCAATTTATTGACATTATATTTTGATATTTATTCACAGAGAGGGAAGTGATAGATGTACAAATGTAGAAATCCGTACATTATGACCTGTCATTGGCTGAGATAAGCACTATCGACACTGTGTAACATTCAAGAAAGAGCTGAAAACCTTTATTTGCCTGGTTTGACACGTTGAGGAATGAACAGCGAAGAACGCTAAGATAATTTACGATTCAATCTTCATGGACGAAGAAATATAGGAAGACTGAGAAAGACATTGCATGACAAATTTAACTAATACATAAAAATGCACATTTCAAAAGTCGGAAAATTCGGCGTGCGAGCACAACAATAAATAAATAATAAATGTAGAAAAAATAAAAGTAAAATATAAATGTAGATGAGGCGAGATCTTTATGCAAATATATAGTGATGTAGAGTTCTATCCTCTCTGCCTACCCTTAGGGGGAAACGGCGTGATGGTTTGTTTTTTTGTTATATTTTAACATCAGATCTAAGCAAACGCTGCCTATTAATCTATTCATTTATTAAAATTGTTTAGAGTTTGTCCAAAGTTTTGTAGACAAGGACTGGATTCAATCCCCTTGAGATTTATTAATATAAACATGTTACAACAGAGATGAAGAATATTAGAGAAATATTACAGAAGTGAATATAGAAGTATATGCATCTATCTACGGGGCTTAAGATTGATCATTAGCTGGTTTATTAATAATAAATTTTAAATATAGACAGAATGGTCAATGTTACACAGTGTGCAAAGTGGCCACTTGAACCAGGCAATGGTAGATTATAAATCGCGTAGATGCCTAGATTTCTATATTCCCTTCTCTAAAATGTTCTTCATCTCTTGTGTAGTATATTAATACATCTCCCTAGGGGGTTTAACCTAGTCATTAAAAAAAAAATATTCAAAAGAAAACTAAAATAGCATTATTTAATTCAAATTTAAATCAATTTGCCTTCTAGATAATATAAAACGCAATTGAGATATCATACTTTTTAATGCACTTATGTCAAAAATATAAAAAACGCAACTAAACATACTGTAACATTTGGAAATATGCAAAAAAAGTGATAAGAACTCGTTCTCTTAACACGAGCAATTTGCTCACTTAGAGAGGTAGTAACGTATTAAATAATATGTGAATTTATCCCTTGGTATTTAATTTTTTTAAATGTTTTTATTTTGCTTTTTATGTATTTTTTAAATAAAATATTTTTTTAAAGTTGAATTTTATTTTTAAAAACTGCGTGACATCTAGCGTCTCATTATGTAAGTAACTCGTCATCATATTAGTCAAGTTTTGAACCTTGATTCATTCAAGGTTACGTCAGATCGAACCAGACGTCAGATGTCAAATATTAACAACCACGATCGCTGTCAATTGTGTTTTGTGCCAAAAACAATCAAGGAATCCCAATAAACTTGTTATAATTTGTATTATTAAATACATATAACTTATTTACCGTTTCAACTAGTGTTCGTGTTATCAAATGTCACATAATATAATATTTTTTCCATACAGTGAAGTTTAACCAAAACAAACTATAGAAATTAGTGATTATTTATGAATTTCTTTTCTAAATTTAGGTCGAAGATGAGTAGCGCTGTAAGTACATATTACTGTTTTTTATAAGCTTAAATCTCTATGCTTATTATATATTTTTATAATTAAAATTAGACATAAATAAACGTACTAAAAACTACAGTACTTCTACTCCTAACACTTTAAGAAATGAATTGGCTGTCATAAAAATAATTATAATTCAATGTTTAGTCTCAGCATTGACATCTTTACCGTTATTTAGTTGCAAATAACAATAATGTTAAAAAAGATGCGTAATAATAATATGTTATATAAGTAAAAAGTATACCAATATATTATTATAATATTCGGCATTGCCAACCTTGCTGATTTGTCGGTAGTTAGACCCCAAATTCCTATTAAAATTTAAACTGTTTTATAATACGTATAAAATTAATCCTCAGATAAAATTTCGTACATTTAATTTTAAGGAAAATAATTACTTCCTAATAAAACGAAAAACAATGTCTATCGGCGGTTTGTACCAAGCATAAAAACAAGAATAAGTATGTAGTTTATAATTTTATTAATTTTTAATATTGGTTTATATTTCCCGGTGATTTTCAAATTCTTCATTCTTGCATTGTCCACATATTGACTGCATATCAATACATTTGATATAAATATATGCTGTATGTCAGATAATAATATTTTATTGAGGACGATACAACACTCCCTTTATTTATTAAAATTCCCTGCCGTAAAACTTTTACCAAGGCTTGCGTTAAATATTATTATTTGCATCATACGAAAGTATTGCTACATTTACTATTATGTTATGTATATTGTACTTATACTGTTGCGTAATAATTGATATCTACGTATCTAGTGTTTACACGTACATTTATGTAATTGTTTTTATAGAAAGTTAGCCTCGTTAACTGGTACATATATTTATATTATCACTACAGAATTATTAACAGAATGGGTCAGTGAACAGATATGACTCATGTCTCGTATTAAATAATATTTTGATTTTGATTAGATTGCCTACCAAATCTGTACATTTTAAGCGAAATTTTGGATACTACTCACTGAGGTTCTACTAGAATTTTTGTATTTTAAAAATATAATTTAGTAGAATACATTATTATTTTATGAGATGATATACTTCTAGAAAATTTCCGTAATATGTTTTTTCCAACGCATTAACGCGTTGTTATTTGTCATAAATTATTTACTATTAACCTCCCTTTTTTAATTGAAAATTTTACATGCACAATATCGATTATTATTTTACTCTATTGAATAAAACAAAACAGTAGAAGCAGTTTAAAAAATATATTTTTTTTACTTGTTTTACTTTTCGAACGATGGCGCTACTATCGTTCGCAGCGCGCTCGTGAAACGCGCTTGACGGTTAACATATAGTTCGGGGTTTCCCTCGTCAGGTATCGCTTCTCGGCCTGTTGGCTAAGATCAAAGTGTAGTATCTGTTCTTATCAGCTTAATATCTGATAGTTCCCGCAATGCGGGACCAGTATATTAAACTGATTTTTGGAATGTGACGGGATGTTCGGGGCTTGCTCCACTCCTGTCGCGGGTTGGCCCGGCATTGCAGTGCCGCCGGGATCGGCCCATCTTAAACTATCAAAACGTAGGAGTCAGGAATCTGGAGCTGTTTTCAAAGCTGTGTGGATTCAAGATTCAATACGAAGCAGCACGCACGTCGCTCGTCGGCGCCAGCGGCCTCGACCCACTAATACTTACTGTACCGTAACATGATTTGAATGACAGTTGTCAGAAAAAGTGACGACATAACTTTGTTGTAACGTCAAAGGAGTTACATATTTATATTGAACGAAAAATCATTTGTATCTGGCGTGTTAATTTATTTTTTTAATACAATGCTTGAAACATAAATCAACATTAAATAGAAAATCAGCTCTAAAACTAAAATAAACCTAATTATTAAGCACGTTCTTACAAGGTTACATCATTTTGCAAAAACGTTAGAGATGGACAAATTGATCGAATAAAGAAATAATTAATTTGATGTTGTTCATGAAAAAAGCATAAATGTCTCATTTTTTGGTGAATAATTGTGTTAAACACACCATAATTGGCTTGTTTTTTCGTTTTTTATATCAATTTTCGGAAACAGAGTTTCACGATTGCATGAAATAACTGATTAAATCGATTTGATCAGTGATCAGTAATTTCCCATCACTTATAAAATTAGTTTGACAGCTGTCATTCTAATCAAGCTATATTTTAAGGACTATAGTCGGTTTATCTGTAACTTAATAACTCAACTTATACAGGGGTAAAACATACAACTCACTGTTACATAAAAAAATACAACGTAATAATAATGAAACGGTAAAATAATTGATTTGCATTTCATATATTTTTAAAAGCAATAGTGAGACGAATCCATTTTATCCTAGGATTATTGAGCTTGACATAAATAGCTTGCCAAGGATTCCACTATTGCCACTTTATAACGCAAACATAATATTTAGAAGGTTCACTAAACATAGCACTAAGTCTAATGTATCGTTTTTACAAAGTGTGAAGAATTTCACGTAACGCCTGTAAAAAAGACGATACATAATATATTTAATGAGAAAGTTCAGTGGTTTTTGCATAGAATTAAGAATAGTCCAGAAACCGCATACGCACTTAAACAGAAGGTGACTAAACTACTCATAAATGAGCAGGTTTACGTTTTGACCCATTAGTTTCTTATGCCGTGTTTTGTCCTTTTAAAGCGTAGAAATACTGCTAGGATCTTAAAGAAACAGGATAGTATCACATTTCATGTGTAAATTAGCTTATTAAGTTGCACATGCATTACTTAAAAATTGAATTATTTTTCCATCTGTAAGATTTTCGAAGAAACAAAATGGAAATTTCGTGTTGCCAGGGTAGTAAATTTTTTTACCCTACTTTGGTCATCTAATGAAAATTAGACCTCGGATTAAACAACGCCGTGGGGGACATTTGAACGACATTATCTTTAAAACATCAAATATTATTTAGCATGATATAAAAATATCAGTTTTATGTAAAATAAATTGTGTTTTATATTTTAAGTTCAAAGTTCATTAATTCAATTACTCTTATTAAATGACTCTTTACTTATCCACTCTGTTGTGTAAATCAATGTTTTCGCATGCACAATAAAATTGTAGAGAAACTAACAGATCGCTTTATTTTTTACCTTACATTTGTGTTATGATTATTTTTTTTCCCATCGTGCAACATTACGCGGTGACATCACGAATGCGAGCGGTGAAAGTAGGGCATAGTGGGGGAATTATTGGACACAGTCCAATGTATTCAAATATGATTCTACGCTCCTTCTGGACTATTCTTAATTCTATGGGTTTTTGTAATTTTGTAATAGACTTTTAAACTATTTTTTTTTTTCAATTTTTATATATCGTTTTATCAACGTTACCGGAAATCTTTCATAACTCTCTTATCATAGGTTGATTCATATGAACCAGTGATGTCGTTCAAAATAGTTAGTTTTTATTAAAATATTTTTTTCATACATTTTCAGGAAACTTTGCTGTACAATGTAATGCTCCAATTTTTGCCGGGCGCAAGAAAACATTTATTGTATCCAATTTCCCGTAGAGCTGAAATTCCTTATTCAGTAGATCGCATTGATCTACCAGAAAATCGATAAAGAATGAATAATCCTTGCTACGATTTTTTAAAGCATTTGTCATGATATATATTTTTCAATAAAATTGAGTTGCAATAAATACAGATCATTTTTAATTAATTTTTAAACGAAGAAACTTATCCAGCATTGTTTTTTTAAATATTTTTAATTAGTACACTTTATTACACGGTACTGCATAGATGTATAGAGATAGGATTATGAACTGTCATTTCTCGCCTATGTTTGAACATCCATATATCATATTTTTTTCCAGTTCTTTTCGACAAACATTTAGACATTTTCAATATCGTTAAAAAAAACCATTGACATATAATACATAGACACGCCCTATCTGAACTACTCATATTGTAATTTTTATTTTTTTATTTGATAGAATCTCATCCCTTTAATGAGGAACTTCAACTTTAATGAGTAAAAATCATAGCGCTGAAAATACGATATATAAAAATTTTGGCTAAGTTTAATAGCCTATTAACAAATAATTTTTTTTAAACCACTGAACTCATTCGATTGAAGTTCTATCGATTTTTTTACCGACACCGCCTCATATAATAAAATAACAAACATGTTTCCAAAATAATGGGATTTTTTATTATTATGGCCACGAATGCCATCAATGCGATTCTGAACGCTTTCTAGTGCGTAATTAGTTCCAAAAATATTCATTGGGAGCTCTGCAGTATTCAGTTATTAAGTTATTCCCATTATTTTGGAAACACTTCCAGTACCTTATGTATTTTGTTCCAGGGATCAACTCCACTCCACTATGTGGACATTCCAGTACAGAAGGCCACCTTTGGCATGGGCTGCTTTTGGTCCAATGATAGTCTGTTTGGGGCTAAACTCGGAGTCGTTAGGACCAGAGTCGGATATGCCGGCGGCAAAAGCAGCACCCCCTCCTATAGAAACATGTAAGATAATTTTCAAAAAAAGTATTGACGCTCGATATTTTTTTTCTGGTATTATTTTGAAATTATCATCATTTCCCTATCTGTACCCATTGGCACTAAGGGCACTGTAACGGTACTCCGTTTGCGTTGTATCTGTAACTCAATCACAAATAACTATCGACGTGCTAATAAGCGCTGTGAGCTGTGATAACAATTTATCACCATGGTTGTTTATCGTATTCGCGATCACAATGGAACATCCGTGAACATCTAATATTAAATGTCAAAATATTTACGTTTCGCGATGTATAATCCTGCTGCGCTATCACATATTTCAATTTCACCGGTGTAAATATGGAAAAAATTCCAAAACTGCTATTTTTATTTATTATTTATCATGCTTTATATTGCATTTGGCCGGCGGTTGGCAAGCCAAATGTCAAGAAAAGCAGTCGTCATAATAATTGTAATTTAATTTTCACTTTTTTGTATTGGATACTCTTTACTTTTTTGCAAATGCAACATATTGTATTATTTTTTATAGTAAACGCCGATTTTTCGCCAGTGAACTGTATTTATTTACGAGGAAAATAAAAAACAAACAAAGTTGCTTACTTTTGCAGGGGAGAAACGAGGAGGGGGAGGGGTTGTCTGATTCGACGACAACCGCGCGGCCGCGCTCCCCTCGCTTCTCCCCGCAGAAGTAAGCAATCATTTGTTTTTTTAAATATTTTATTTCTTTTAATTTTCTTTGTTCTGAATTTTTTTTTAAATATGCTAATATGTCTTTATGCCCATACTGATCATCGTGGTTTTGGATGTAAAAGAACACCCTGTATAACTTTTAAAATAAAATGTCTAAAAATATGTTACTAGAAAAACGCGACATGTTTGGCATCAAAAAGTTTGACGTCAAAATTCGTTACGATATTTTAAATGGTTTGGCACAAAGTTGAAAATTAACATGAATCGTGACGTATTAGGGGCGTGGCCTATGCAATGACCGTTTTTGGGGAATTCAAAATTACAAATTTAAAATAATTTTTTACGCTACTAACAAGTAGCAAAAAAATATTTTTTGTACTGGAAAGTATTTTATAGACCCTCATTACTTTAAAAATGTCTTTTAAAAAAAACATGATTTTTCTCTATTACAGTAGTGAATTACAGCACAATTGAGGGTACTATTTGCAAACCAGGCAAAATCCATCTTTATTTATTTTGAACAAATCAGAAAAAACTAATACAATTCTTAGCTTCAACTTTTTTTTAAACTTCATTTTTTATTATAATCAGTAAATATTTTATACGTAAACAGTGATGACATAAGCATGATTATGTCAAGAAACAGTAGTAAAATAGTAAATTTAATTTTATAGATTCCAACTTGGCAATGCTCAAGTAGAGGTTGCCATGTTTGCAACAAACCCGATAATTTAAAAGTCAAGTTATTACAAATAAAGCCTTTTTTTAACTGACACATAATTATTGTAAAAAATTGTATTCTATTTAGAACTTATTTAAGTTTCAATTAATATCTCACTTTTTTTAGATTTTGGATTTTGCCGGGTTTGCAAGTAGTAGGTACCCTCAATTGTGTTCTCACCGGAAATCGAACCCGGAACCTTTTGTGTGAGGGTCAAGTATATTGGACATTACGCCACGGAGGTCGGTTGAGTGTTTTAGTTTAAAATAATTACTCGTATGCTTAACCTCTAATTGATAAACAATTTACAATTTAATTGATATCTAAATCTAAACCCAGTGAACATTCATGAGAGCGAGATTACCGAGTCCCCGATTTGATTATTTATTCTTAAAAAAACTGTGGTAAATAATCCCTTTGCATGTGGTGATGTAATCTCGTGTTATCACTAGTAAAAGACGGAATATTCTAAAGTTCAGACATTTGAAAATAATAAAAAAAACATGGAGACATACTGTTTAACAATTCCTTTTCCATAATTTATGCAAATAAACATATAATTTATCCCTGTTATAGCAAAATAAATTTAAAATCATAAATTCTAAATACGCCGGTCATGTTATGTGCGTGCGTCCCCCATCAACTGAAGACTGAATTTCACTGAATCTGTTTTACACAACACCGCCACAGAACAGCGTCTCTGTCTTCCTTATTGTGAGTTATATCTTCGTGCTTTCTCTTATACAGATGTCTTGCTGAATAAGCGGACATTCTTCGCGTACGAAGGATAAATATTTTTTGTATCAACATCTAGCATAGTTATACAAATTTTACTTTCCAAATTCAGTGTGAAAATGTCCATTTGAAGATTACAAAAATACAAGTTCATTTTTTTTAATAAGAGAGATCTACCTGTCCTTGTGTCCTATGTTGACTAGTGTGGGAAACAACATTGCCAAACCAAATATATCCTGTCAGGAGTAGAAACCTCACAAAACTAAAATTAGCCATTATCTACTCCCATATGACTCTTCTGGCTAAAATAGATCAAAACAAATAACCGGCTCAACAATATTTTTATTTGTAAAACTGTAGTCAGATGGCAGAAGGGACTATCAAAATCACATTTCAAAAATAACACTTTGGTTCTGATTAATCTTGGAAAGGTATGAATAGAACTCTGTTGAGGAGTTCCTGTGTCTTTATGCCTTACTAGGCAAATTTCTTTTTTGCAGAGGTTATATTGCATCGCAAAAGCCCCCTCTGTTGACACACTTTTTCCCCAATCAGTTATTTGATGGACAACACAAAATGTACTCAGTGTTTTTGTCTGGAGTTTCAATATATTTATTTTCATTTCCAGAGGAGACCACACAGAGGTTATAGAAGTCGACTACGATCCACAACAAATAACATTCAATGATCTCCTTGAACTCTTCTGGCATAATCACGAGTATGGTTTGACCACCAAGATTAAGAGACAGGTATGCAATATTTTTTGCTCTCGTGGATTTAATTAAATTAATTCATTAATATTTATTGTTGTGCACATAGTACCTATAATTATTACAAAAAAAACATAAACCTAACCCAGCAGCAACGAGGAAGTTCATTGCTACGGTAAATTGGATATATATATTTTTTGCACATGCAAAAGATACTTGAAATAATTCTAGATGTTTCATTACTTGCCTACAAATGTATATTTCTAGATAGAAAAAGCAAAATTTTATGCAAAGAGTGGGAATTTCTCTGTTCTCAATTGCTGACAACCCACCTAATATTATAATACCCTGATATACTGTTGACATTCTTTAGCCCTTAAATGCGAGATTTTTTTATATTCTATTAAAACAATATATTTTATGCTGTATTTTAAGGTGTAGTTTTGAGGAAAAACAATCCATAAAAATATCATAAAAAGTATTATATATTTTAAAAATAGCATGATATAAATTTTCATCATACTAAATTTCACAATAACTATATTGAATTTTATATTTTTAACGTAAAGTAAATATATATCTATGAAAACTGATTTTTTTGCTGCACATTTTCATTTTTATCGCCTTTGAAAATATTATAATTAACTGAGAAATTTAAATATTAAGTTTGCAAAACTCTAGAAATTACAAACATGTGCGGTCAAACTTTAAATAAATATATAAATCATAGACAAAAGGTCGATTTTATTTTTCTTTCCTCTTAAATCCATAGATGAACTAAATTGATTATGAATTATTACCAGAGATAATGTAGAACTATTACTAGTTATTATTATGAGACTTAAAAAATACTCCATAAAAATATTTGGTATGATGAAGTTTAGGATTAGTAATTCTGTGGATTGAAAACTATGTACAGTAAATACAAACTGCAAAAAATTCACTATTTCAAATGAACCAACTTTTTATAGGTTTTAAGAAAAGCCATTTTCATTAAAAAGTAAACAAAAATTTATAGAAATGGATTAGTATCCAAAATACAACAAATTTTAGCAGCATTGTTCCAACAAAATCACTGGTGTGATCACAATTGGAATATGCATCGTCAGTCTGGATCCCTTTTAAAAGTGTAAACCTTTTCATAAAGTTTGCTACCAAATTTTGATGTCTGAGTTGAGGTTACTATTGCTCTCCACCAGAATAACTGGTCTTTAATTAATAAACTCCTGTTTACCCACGGGGACCACCAGACTCCAGTACATGTTCCAGTGTGATTACAATAGCACAAACTAGTCTCACCAATCTCCCCCTCCCCTGGATCGCCCGCACAAAACTGCGAATAATTATACAGATCTGTTGGACTTGTTCCACACCACATCTGCTGCAATTAAATCAGCTGTTCTATCCGCTGCATGGTCATAATCTCAATTCTCCAACTTTTCAATGTGTCCTATCAATTTTTCTGTCCTTCCTTTCCTTTTTTGCTTACAATTAAAAGTTTTTCCAGTACATGTCATTAATACTCTACCATGACGAGGAACAGAAAAAGTTGGCAGAAGATTCATATAAACGAATGGAACAAGAAACCAGTGAAAAACTCAGGACAGAAATTGCACCGGCCGGACCCTTTTATCCTGCTGAAGAGTATGTCTTGTAACTCTATTTTTTAAAGAAATTAAAATATAATACCCTTGTCACAATTTTTACTTCTTTCTACTTTCTTTATGCAATCATTCATGCGGTTTTTTAATACGTTGACAGTGGACAACCAAGTTTCGTGAGTTATTCCAGTCTAAATCCATAGTGTTGGAGAATAAATTTTTCTAGAAGACGATAGACACCGTGACGATCCTGCAAATGAGTTGAATACATGAAATGGATTGAATTGATACATCTCTTACAGATAGTAATCATAGTGACCATTTAGGATCTTGTATGTCTCTATCTTGATGGATGCGAATCCTGGCACATTACCAAAACTCAAAGCACATAACTCCTGAGTTTTGAGCTTGAGGAGAATAATAGGCATAAGGTTGATTTCATAACTAACATTGAAATTTAAGAACAGACGCCGCAGCCTTCTATGACAAGCGTTTTGAGGATGGGGCAGTGGACCTGGCTTGGATACATGCTGTGCATTCCTTAAAAGAACCTTAACCTCAAATTCCCTCTTATTTACTGCTGTGGACTCTTTATTTGGCGGAACTAAGGGATGTTGTATTGATGTGGAAGGAGGCAAGGGTGCTATCTGGCGATAGGATCTCCTGGAGGAGTCTGGTAATGTTTACATGCTCCACCTAGGAGCGAATGTGGAAAAAAATATGTCTCTAAAGAGTGCGGTTGATAATAAATCATAACATTTGTCTGAGGGACAAAGAAAATTAATGTGTATCATCTTTTTAAAGTAATCCTGTGTAAGCTGGATTCGTTCTGATGTTTACTGAACGGTAACTGTACCATTTTCAGAGTAAACTATATGTATCCCATAATTTATCCGGAAGATGGCTTAAATTCTTTTTAAATATAACTTTTGTACTGTGTTAACTGTGTAAAAAAAAATTCCAGTGTATTTGAACCATAACAATTTTTTTTTTATCGATTATACATTAACAGTATATTTTCTAATAATATTTTCAATGTTTTTACTAATTAGGCTTGTATTTTTCTAAATATGATTACTTTATTTATGTAGTATTATTTATTATTTTTTAAATATTACGTTTTATTTATAATTATAAATTCATTTGTATTTCAGTAGTCAATATTATTTGCGTACGTTATGATATATCTATGTAAAAGCCCTTTGGACATTTATAAGTACATAAATGATTGGTTCAATAAATGAGTTTACATTATATGGCAAATCCAACATTGAAGACTATTCATAAAAAGAAAAAGAGTACAA
Organism: Micrasema longulum; assembly: GCF_059751315.1. Taxonomy (NCBI): domain Eukaryota; kingdom Metazoa; phylum Arthropoda; class Insecta; order Trichoptera; family Brachycentridae; genus Micrasema; species Micrasema longulum. The sequence goes on from NW_028279140.1 coordinate 27,869, forward strand.
TGGCTGGGCCATGTGCACAGAACGAATGATAATCGTACCCCCAGTAAAATTCTTTATACCACTCCGGAAGGCAGACTAAACTGAAGATGGCTGGATGATGCTGGAAGTGACACAAGAGCAATTGACCTGAGGAACTGGAGAATACCCGCAGCTGCTGGGAGAAATGGAGACAGATCTAGAGGGCCCACAACGAGCTATAGCGCTACTGATGATGATATTATTATTTGAAACTATTTGTAATATTCTGCACTGGTATGGAGTTGTGACTTATCTTTATTATATTTTTCTTTCTCAGTTATCATCAGAAGTACCGCCTTCAAGGCCACAAGGATCTCTGCTCCTCCATCGGCCTTAAGATCGGGCCCATGCTGCAGGAGTCTCATCTGGCGGCGCGCCTCAACGGCTACCTCGTGGGGGTCGGTGGCCTGCAGCAGCTGGAAAGTGAAGCCCCGAAGCTCGGCCTCAACAAGGAACAGCTCGACTATGTCCGCAACGAACTCGAGAGAAACCAAGGTGGAGGCTTGTCTTGTTGAAAAGACATGGAATGACTACCTCTATGCTTTAGCTAATTCAAATTTTATATTAGGCGTATTAAAACAATGATCGCATCTCCGCCATTGGTCTGAAATTAATGATGAATGGTGAGACAAAAATACTATCGATAACTTCAAAGGTGGTGGACCATAAATGGCAGTATTTCATACATTTTTAACCCAAAGTATTTATAAAATTTACATTTGAGGCATTAACTTCGTGGTTATTTTGTTTCGCCCAAGTCGTTAGCGATACCCAATGGTTTTTTCATGTTTTCAGCAGTTAGATTTGAAATATTATCATCTTTGAATAATTATGGTTAATTAAAGCCATTCCCTTTAAATATTCCATTTTTAATTTTTCAAATCTTTTATTTTTTTAATGTGTAGTGACTACACAGCACCGTTACGCGTAGGTGTTTTTAGGACAGTAAGGAAAAGGTTAAAAAGCTTGTGTAGCATTGAAACCGGTCTGTAGAAAAAAAAAGTGGTTAAAAACAAAGTTGGTTTGTTTTTAATTTATTAATGTATGTATTTACTTGCAACAGCAACGGTAGTCTCCTTAACTTAACGGAACAAAAACCAAAGCAATCTAATTAATTCAAAATAATTAGATAATTTACTGATTCATCACAATAACATATGCACAGAGGGTAATTTCATGCTACCATGAGGAACTTCAGCCCTATGGGAAATAGGGTACGAAAAATGTTTTCTTGTGGGCATTACAAATTAAAGCATTAAATTGTACGGCAAAGTTTCTTCAAAATGTATGAATTAAAAAAAACACTAACTACTTTGAACGACGTCACTAGATCGTATGAATCAACCAATGATAAGAGAACTGAGAAATATATCCGTTTTACTTACCGTCAACAGACCAATGTCACATGCGGAGTAATTTCAGAAATACAACATTTAAAAAAATCGTAGCGCTGATAATACGATACATATTTTTTTTTTTTTTTTATCTTTGGCTTAGTGTAATAGTCTATTAATAAATAAAAATAAAAAAAGAAACCATCGAACTTCCTTATTATTAACTAAAATAATAAACTTTCATTGCAGTCTGGGAAAAGTACTAAAAATTAAATTTATTGCATATTACTCAAAACTAAAAAAGTGGAGAATGCTGTCCTTGTTTTAACACGCCTCATTTATGTATTGATGTGATTTTTACAAAATGACACTTTAAAAATTATCCAACTACTTACCTGATTATAGGTATGTTGTTTGTCCAATAATCGCATTGTTGTCTGTCTCACCATTTTTATAAATCAAGTAAATATTTGCACTGTTTCCGATGAAACGGTAATTTCGCCATGACAAAATCAAAGAGGTACTTTTTATTATTGTTAATAATTTATCATCGTCATTTCCCTATTTACACCTTTTACATAGGACACTGGTTTGGCACTCCAATTGCAGCTTATTCAAATCATATTTATTGTGTATGCAGACAAATGGTAAAATTCCATTTTAAATTTGGTAATGTATCCAAAACAAAACAAGTTTATTGGATTATAATTCTACTTTATTTTTTAAAAAATAGAGAAAGGATATATTTTATACAAAATAATGTAGAATTGTAATACAATAAACTTGTTTTATTTTGGATACATCACCGAATTGTATTAAAATCAGTTTTGTTACATTTAAGGTAAGACAATCAATCTGACTCTTCAGGTGCAAGTCTAGAAACAATGAATTTTTTCAGTGTAGAACACTTTATATACCAATATATCACATCCAGGCTGTCAGAAATCGAACACAGGACATCATGAATGGTAGGTGTGCGCGCCAACCGACCAGCCTACGAGGCGGACTTATCTACACCTGATTTCCTTATTCAGAATTTTTACCCGAGAGTAGCTTACACGTGGAAAAACTCACCCAGAGTTCTGAATCCATTTCACACACAGAACTATATTGCTGCCTGGACACAGGCCTAATCATTTTTAATTAATGAATCATTATATTATACAAATCTTATGTGGCACAATTTTATAAATAATGATGATATTATTGTGAATGTTACATGGTTAATCTATATTTGATACAATATTTCTTTGAATGATTTACATAAATGCACTGTAAAAATAAACAAAATTTAATTAAGCCGCCTTTTACTCATTACCAGTGGTATAATGATTATCATTCCTTTTCCGCACCTAATGATTCATGGTACACCAATCGCAGCGCATCTTGATCATTTTCGTCACATGAGGGTGAGATGGTAAGAAAGGACTATGAAATATTTTAGTGTTAAAACACCTTTTTTTTTAAAATAAATATTTCACATCAACCATGTCGGGAATCCAACCGGAGACCTCTTGCGTGGTAGACAAACGTGCTGACCACTACACCACGAGGCCGACAAATGCTATAATCATACTATATTACAACAGAGATGGAGAACACGGGGCTTATGACCTGTCATTGGTTGGTTTAACTGGCCACTTTACACTGACATTACACTATGTTCGAACTTTCATATTTCTTAAATTCTTCCATCGTTCTCCATCTCTGTTAACATCTCAATCGTATTAACTCTTTAGGGGGTGAAATCCGGTCCCTGTCTACATTAATTTAGATCAACTGAAAACATTTTTGGTAAACCCAATGGTACATTTAAACTTCTTCAGAAACATATATTCACCCTCTCCGAAACCGAAATCGTCCGTTACACGCCTGTTGTTGAACCGAAAATTCGGAACGCTATTGGACCAAATTATTACTATGAGTACACATTTGAAACTTACCTTACATATAATTTAGAAGGACGCGGACGACGGAATTTCGCTCCAAAACTGACAAATTAGCCAGAAGCCAATTTTTAATTTTAAAAAAAACTGTGGTGCCGACTGCTAACATAAACAGAAAAAAAATATGTCAATGTTGGGATACCAGGGCTGCTATTCCAAACGCTCACGCGGCCGTAGAAAAAGAATTTATCTCGCGTGTTTACATACAAAATACGCGAAATGAAAGTGTTTTCTACAAGCGCGAGAGCTTTCGGAATAGCAGCGCAGAAATCAATAAAGAAACTTGCCTTATCGAGTTTATTTACTAACTTATAGGCGGCCTATAGGGTCAATAGGCTTGACTTACTACACACGGAAGGTTCTGGGTTCGATTCCCGGTGAGAACTCAAATTTAAAAACTATAAAAAAGGGATTTTTCTCAAGCCGGGTGTTCTGTAATAAAACTCAATCTGCAATGCTTCGTAACCCGTACTTGGTTTGGGTTTTTCATCAGGTCGACAGAAAACCTTTGCAAATTGAAACCACTTTAACAGTTCCTTTGCATCGTATCTTTGTTGAATTGCCTGATAAACGAAAAATGTTAGAAATATCCCCAGGATCGTTGCCCACATGAGGTCATTGTTTTTTTGCTCTCTTAATCTTATCCATTTTTATCGATCGACCTTGTGTTCATTTCTAAGCACAACAATAATTAATAATGGCGACATAATGCTTAATTACATCATTTGGACAATGAATGCACTGGCAGGTATTTATTTCTTTCTTGCACTTAACCTATCATCATTGTGTACTTATTCAATTGCATAATGTTGTGTAATATTTATAACTTGTTGATTGCATACTTTTGCATGTCATTTCAATGATTTTACTTCGCAGAAGTCAACAAACGTAAGAGTAGAGGAAATGTGAATGTTTAAACATAGGCAGAATGGCAAATGCTACGCAGTAAGTGAAGTGACCACTCACGTTTCAGTCTCATCTGGGACTCTTTAATTAATATATGGCCACGCTGATGATTTAACGTCAAATAATGAACTCGTGAATTTTTTAAAAATTTTATTTTAAATTTACCAAGGTAAATATGTAGAAACATTTCATTTATGGTTTTCCAAATTCTATTTTGTATGATATAACTTCAATTATGACACATTACGTATATTGTTTATTATAAGTTTGAAATAATTTTTAGTCTAGTATTAGGTATCTATTATATTACAACCGTATTATTGTATATATGACTGTAGGTATAGAATTAAGAATAGTCCAGAAACCGCATACGCACATCAAACAGAAGGCGACTCAACTACTCATAAATGAGTAGGTTTACGTTTTGACTCATTAGTTTCATTGTAGACGTCGCTCAGTACGCAACTCCTGATTCAAATTTAACCATGCCATGTTGTGTCCTTTTAAAGTGTAGAAATACTGCTAGGATCTTAGAGAAACAGGATGCAATCACATTTCATGTGTAATTATTAAATGAATGTGTATGTCACAAATGCATTACTTAAAAATTTGATTATTTTTCCATCTGTCAGATTGTCGAAGAAACAAAATGGAAATTTCGTTAGTGTTGCCAGGGTAATAATTTTTTTTACCCTACTTTGCTTATATAATAAGAGAAATAATGAAAATTGAACCTCGGATTAAACAACGCCGTGGTAGATATTTGACCGACATTATCTTTGAAACATAAAATATTATTTAACATGATATAAAAATATCCGTTTTAGTGCCAGCTCTAATGTATGGGAGCGAAATATAGAATTGGAAAAATTATTATGAAAGTAGGTTAAATGCTGTCGATATGCGATCCCTCAAGCGAATGTGTGGTAAAATTATGTATAATAGGTGCACAAATGTCGAGATCCGAGAACTGTGTAAGGTTGAGACATGCATTATCGACATAATCAAGAAAGTGGTGCTGCGCTGGTTTGGACATGTAGAGCGAATGGACAGCGAAAGAACGGCTTAAAGGATCTACGATGCGAATGTTGATGGATGTAGAAAACGAAGACCGAGAAAGACATGGCACGATCAAGTCCATCAAATACTTGAAGATAGACATGTCGAGAGTAGGAATAATCGGCGTGCGTGCATGAGAAGATGTATGAATGTAGAGAAAGCGAGGTCTGTATGCAAAGACAGAGTGATATGGCGTTCTGTCATCTCTGCCTACCTCTACGGGGAAACGGCGTGATGGTTTGTTGTTGTTGTTAAAACGAATGTTCGATATGCCTCTACATTATCGACGCTGGAAAGAAAAAAGATATCAGACTCGTGTTTTAAAATTTTATTTACGCTATGTGGAATCACGCCAAAATAAAACGTGTGTATGTCATTTTTCATGAATTAAAAAAAAAAAAAAAAAAACTTCTATTGGCTCTTCTGTAAAGTTTCTACATGTCGCTTGGTAGCTTTTTCCTTTCCGGCGTCGATATGCTTTCATGATTACCCAAAAATAATTGGAATCCTCCATAGTTCAATATACTCGTATATCAAATTACATTTTATGATGTATTGAGTGCTAAAATAAGTTGTGTCCGCTTTTTTCCAAATTTAAAAATGAGCCCAAAGTTTAAAAAAATTGTTGAAGGTTATACGTCATTCGATAGTAAATTTTATGCTCTATATGATTATGTTGTGTTTGCTTTTTTTTATTAATAAATTTCATTAAAGGTACATGTTTTTTTTAAATTCTATACATATCTATTTTTATACATCTAGTAAATGTTATCACTGTAACTGTCCAAAAAAGAGACTAACTCCTGTGCTTGGAGAGTAACTTACACTGTTGTAGTTGTTTATTGTTTATTATAAGAGTTTATCTAATTTTAAATACGAGTACATGAGAAAAAAATAAAAACATTGGATATATAAAGAAAAAACATAAAACAATAATGCATTTATACTAATCAAAATTTAATATAGTTTTCAAACGTGTTCAAAAAATTTCTTTAGATTTACTTTAAATTTATTTATTGAAATGTTATTTTTAATAGTTTTCAGTTCTTTGGGAAAATTATTATAAATTTCTACACCTTTGAAGACAAAGCTATTTTGACCATGACTTGTGTGGAATTTAGGAATTTTAATATTATGTTGGTATCTGAGTCACTTATTCATCTCAATTTTTTTTTCTTCTTTATAAATTTGGATAATATAATTTATTTTATAAAGAGTGTCTACTGTATGAACCTTAAATATTTTAAATAGACTTTCCGTATTAAATGTTGAGAGTTGAGAGAATTGATCTTTGTACTATTTTAAGGGGGTTAAATATATTGGCGTATGAACCACCCCACCCTACAATACCATATTGTAATAAAGATTGTACAATTAAGTAATAAGCTATTTTTAAATTATTGATTTACGTTATATATATTATTTAATTTGATCACAAGCCTTCAAATGGAATGCCAAGTAGACGAAAGTGAGCATTTTCGACACCTCTTTCTATTCGCGTTCAATCGAGGGAACAGGGCTGCCAAAGCTGTTCGCGATATTTGTGCAGTGTACGGTGAAAATGCTATGAATTATTGACTAATTTCCCTAGATTGAACGCGAACAGAAAGCGGTCTCAAAAATGTTATTTTTCATCTGCTTGCCATTCCATTTTGAAGGCTTGCAACAATAATAAAATAAACAAACTTTACTAGCCATTTTATCCTCGACTGTGGAATCATCTCCCATCCACCATCAAAGAAGTTACTACATTATCTCTGTTTAAATCACGTCTGAAGAAACATCTCCTTTCTCTTCCTTAATCTCTCCTCCTTTCCTTTTTCCTCTTTCCTGTTTTTTTCCTTTTTCCCATTGAGTAATAGTTTTGATTTAAGGTAATTTATAAACAAATACGTTTATTTCTATTTTTATATATTTTTAACTTTTTAATCTTTTTTTTTCTATTGAATATGTTCTGTAACTTGAATTATAAAAATAAAACATTTATTTTATTGGTTGGTTGGAAGAAATTGCCATTTGGCAATAAGCCCGCCAATGTACAAATAACATTATGTACAAAAAGTAAAATAAATAAAAAATAAATAAATATATACAACTGTTATAAATAAAAAATAATAAAACAAAGGTGAACATGACTAAAACGCAGACTTATTGACGCTAGCAATTTCTTTCAGTCAAATAAATAAAAATTTGAAAAATACAACAATAATAATAATAAAAAAATATGAAAATAAATAAAAATTTAACAAAAAATAATACAAGTTATGATGCTTAGTGCTTACATTAAACACATTTAAATTTACTCTGTTTCACCTTCCAAATATTCATTAAGTCAGTCAGTTATCTATTAAGATCGTAAAAAGTTTCATACAATTGATTTCTTTTATGTGTTTTTTTGAAGTTTATTAAATATTTTTCCGGCCATTTTAGAATCAAAGATTTTTTAGCAAATGTATATTTTAATTGACTTTTATTTCTAGTGTTGTAAACGTGACTATTTTTCCTATTTCCAAAAATATTCGGTCTTGATTTTACAATACGACAAAGCTCCGTGATATAAATATCCGTTAATATTAATAAATTTAGTCTAATTAAAACTGGCCTGCATGTTGCTAGGTAATCAGCATTCACCATTTTCCTTACACATCTTCTTTGAATTATTTAATAAAATATATTAATAGGTATGTGTAACGTAAATCAGATGATTGAGAAAGTCGACAGCTTTAAATACTTGGGAGTTCACATAACTGAGAATGGAAGCATGCACAAGGAGCTAAAAAAACCCCGCCTATGAATTGCTGGAGCAACTTTTAACATGATGGGTGTTGTCTGGAACTCTAGTCTATACTAGGTCATTCCGAAATGCCGATAATTCAACTCTTGTATAATGCCAGTACTCCTATATGGGTGCGAATCTTGGCACCTTACCAAAGCTCAATACACCAAACTTCTGAGTTTTGAGAGTAAGTGCTTGAGAAGAAAATTAGGTATAAGGTGGTCGATTTTATAACTAACATTGAAGTCCGAGAACGGACGCAGCAGCCTTCTATAACGAGCGTCTTGAGAATGCGGCGGTGGACCTGGACACATGCTGCGCATGCCTTTGTAGAACTTAAACCCAAGTTGCCTCTTCTTCAAACCTGCGGGCTCACGCCGCGCCGTCCTGGAAGGCCGTCGATGACAATCTTTAGACGGCGGAATTAAGGGGCGCTGGATTGACGTGGAAAGAGGCATAAATGCTAGCTGGCGATAGAGTCTCCTGGAAGCAACTGTTAATGTCCACATGCTCCACTTAGCAGCGGATGTAGAAAAGAAGAAGAAGAAGTAACGTTAATGAATGGCGTATAATTTTTTTGACTTTTGGTGCTCATTTTTAAATTAAAAAAAAACTTAGGTACACAACTTATGTTAACACCGTATACGTAGTACGTAGGTATCTAATTGGGTGTAAGTTTTAAATTTCTTAGAAGACACTAAAATGTAAAGGGGAAATTGTCATGAATTTTTTTGGCTTCTTTCTTCATTTCTCTTTTGCCCAAAAAACAATTAATTTTGATTTGTATACATAAACATTTAAACTTTTTCTTATTAATTAACATCCATAATATGTAATTCTTTTTATGGTTTGGTTTTGTAAAAAACTTTCTGTAGAAATTCACTGTACCTAACCTAAACTCTTTTGTAAACAAAGATTTTTTTTAAAAATCGTTCATTACAGCTTTAAAAAAAATGTTTTTGCAACGTGCGGATCTGAAAAGAGCCCCTAAGACCTTTAAAACGGATTTGGGTAAGTGGGTGGAGCTTTTAACGTACCTAACCCAAAATATTTTTCAAAAAAGAAGTTCCTATTCGCATTGATTTATTTTCCTAAAGAAATTTCGAATACTCGTAAATTCATAATTGTATTTTGTCTCGTGTGTTCATTATTATATTTTTTACCTTTTACATTATTTTTATATTACTTTTTTCTTTTCTTATTCTTTAAATTTAAATTTATCTTGTTTCTATTTACTTACGTTTTTTATTTTATTTGCAACTTCTAAGTGCCTAACATTTCTTAATTGTTAAATTGCTTTTATTTTGATACCGATAATGTACTTAATCAATAGCTTACACCACTGTGGAAAATTTATATCGACTGTTTTCACAATTTTCGTTTACATATATTCTTATTTTCTGTATACAATATATGTAAAAACTGTTATAATAAATAAATTTAAAAAATAAATAAGTAAATATCCGTTGCAGCAAATGAGAATCAAATTGAGACAAAGCGGGATTCGAACCTCTCTAGGCTTATTCTGTCACAATTTCGTTTCGTAAGTTCGTTCGTTCGTCATATATCCATCTCGCTCTAACGCAATCAAAATCTTTTTTGCTCTCGTTCCCTCTCATACGATACGAATGAATTTACAGAACGAATTAATTACCGAATATGACCACTAACTCTTATCCGGATTAAAACTCAACCAAAAATTGAATTATAACAATAATATCGACTGTGAAATTCGTATAAGCCAACGCCCATGGATATGTTAAAAGGTGGCCAAATATTAAAAGTATGCACTGAGGTATTTTTATACCTATATCAATGTAGGTATGCCATTTATTTACGCATATGGATTTATTGAATTCTGAATTCTTCAGCAATTTTCCAGCATTTTGTTTTAACACGCTGTGGTGAAAAAAAAATCTGAATAAACAAATATTCAATGATAGTAAATATTCGTATTAACAACATACCGATTTTTTATGTCTACCGGTTTCGAGACGTACCCGTCTCTTCGTCGGGACACTCACTACACCAACTATAGTTGTATTATTTATTATAATGTGCAACTGTGTGACCAATATTCAAAAGTAAATATATTTTTAATAATATGAATTACATTTACATTTACATTACTAGTAATATTATAAGTTTTGTATGCTTAGTTAGTTTATGTTATGTATAATTTTTATGTGACAACATTTACAATAACAATATTACGTGGAAGCCTCTAATTGGACCATATGATATGTATTTATAGTATAATTGTATCTTATAAATGTATAAATGTCTGTTGGCTTTCCAATGAAATAAAATAAATAAATAAATAAACAAGCAAGCCCTTCAAACTTTTAAATTGCTCTTCTTTAAAATTAATGTTTTTTTCCATCTTTCAACAGGGACATCTGACGTAAATTTTGGGGTTTACATCAAAAACCGCATGTACGGCGTTCGTAAAATCAACGGAGATGCGTTGTAAAATAAATCTAATTTTGTGTGATGTAAATTACAGAAAACTTGATTTATTTTTACGAATTGTCATTTGCTTTATTAAATCTTGTCGTTTTGGAATTAATTTAAAATAAAAAGAAATGTTAATTTTTCATTATAAATTTCTTTAATTGACTCCTGAAAAACTGCTTCATTACGCATCAGTCTACCGTCAACAAGTACTTAATCAATTTCATAATGCATTCCTAGCGAGGTTTTGACACAGTTTGAGACGCAATCAATTTTTAAATCACCCGTAATTATTGTTATTATTTGTTGTTAGTATGTAGATAGCTATTGCAATAATTATTATAAATTGATTAGACTAGATTCGTGTCAATTCGATAAATTTGCAGAACAGCCTTGTCAACTATTGTAAGTAGATTCTAAACTCTAGAGTCTAACGAAACCAAGCTTCATATTTAGAGATTTCAATGTTAATGTTTCAAGGGTAAAACTTGAACAAACAATTTCCATTGAGCAGTAATTTACAAAGTAATAAATACAGTATTTTTTTTATTTTTTTTTATAAAATGATCATCATTCCCCTAACCGCGCGATGGTGCATAGAGCACTACATTAAAACACTACGAATGCAGCGTTTCTCGATCATCTATTACGTGAAGGTAAAGTGGTCAGTAGCTCAACCACAAATAACTGTCGACGTGCTAATAAGCGACGTGATAACAATTTATCACCAATCGCGATCACAATACAACATCCGTGAACACCTTATATTAAATGTCAAAATATTTACGTTTCGCGACGTATAATCCTGCTGCGCAATCACATATTTTAATTTCCTCAGTGTAAATATGGAAAATATTTCAAAACTGCTATTTTTATTTATTATGCTGGCGGTTGGCAACCCAAATATTAAGAAAAGCATTCGCCATAGTAATTGTTTGTAATTTAATTGTCCCTTTTTTGTATTAGATACTCCTTACTATTTTGCAAATGCAATATATTGTATTATTTTTTTGGTAAACGCCGATTTTTCGACAATGAACTGTATTTATTTACGAGGAAATAAAAAAACAAACCGACACGAGCGTTGACTTAATCTCCAATAACACACGCGTTGACTTATGACTACGGTAACTTAAGCATGTTTATAATTTAAATTTATTTCAACAGAGAGGGAAAAAGTTTTCGAGAAGAAATTTGGAAGTCTAGGCGAAGTCAACAGATGGAAGAGTTGAGGAAATGTGGATGTTTAAACATAGGCAGAATGGTGAATGTTACAGTGTGTAAAGTGGCCACTTAAACCAGCCAATGACAGGTCATAAGCCCTGTAAATGCCTAGACTTCCAAATTTCTTCTCGAAAACTTTTTCCCTCTCTGTTGAAATAAATTTAAATATGAACAACTCCCTAGGGAGGAAATCCAGCCAGTCTGCAAGCATTTGGACATAATCAAACATTGTTATGTTTATAATTGTTCATTGTGATCACTCAAATACCAAGCATGTTTTTAAGCTCGTCGATAGTTATTTGTGATTGAGCTGCAGGTGCGCCAGCCCAGGAACAATGAAATATTGCAGTATAAAACCACCTTTGAAGTCAATATTTTACGTCTACTCTGCCAGGACCCAAAGCATGCTAGGCTACTCTACAAAACAGACTCATCTCTACTCGATTTCTTTATCAGGATTTTTCACTCTTCTCACTCTTTTCCTTAAGAACTGAAATGCACCGAACCCCACAAAATTGTATTTCTTTATTAAAATTAATAAATAATTAACACAAATAATTTAAATTTCTGTACGGATATTTGCCTTTACTCAGCCCTTACTAGTTACAGTAATAATTCAGATTCAATTACGTGGTTTCCATGTGTTTGACTTATTTTGAGGGTGGTCATTTTTACAGTACGGCGACATTTAGTCTGGAATATGGCCTATGAGTACCAGTAGTAGATAATGTAGATAAACAAGTATGCAATATACTTAATATCATTAATATTTAAATGATATTGATTTTGCGGTCGAAAAGCGTCCGAGTGGCCATAAATGTACCGAATGGGTGCTTACTTGACATCATTTTTCGACAATCAATTCGCAAGTTGCAACTAGTAGATACGCTCGATTTTTGACGGTCGTCAAATCAATGTCGCCGACAGAAATACCGATCATCAAAGGTAAGGTGATCAGTTTTACGTTTCAGGTACCAGTTCAGGAACAGTGTAATATTATATTTAGGGGATTCCCCGGAACGTGTAAACACGTGATTATATAACCACGCGTTGTATCCCGGTCCCGTGTTTCCACGTGATTTACCAGCTGTTCAAAAAAGTGCATTTTATTGACATCTAGTGACTTTAATTAGTAATATTTGGCTGCTGGTAAACTACGTAAAAACACGGGACCGAGACACAACGCGTGATTATTATAATCACGTGTTTACACGGCTCCGGGATACAAAGCACAAAAAAAGGAATGAGACGCTGTTGGTATATATGCGAACATTGCAATGTAACTCTCCATAAAGGCCAATGTTGGCAAAACTATCTTACAAAAATTACTTAGTAAATTGTTTCAAATAAATATGAGAAGTTAGAATTGATTTAACCGAGTATTTTCATAATTATTACACGTTTAAGAAACCCTTCACAAAAATGGGCCAGGCACAGGGTGAATTCTATGTGTATTCGGCCGGTGCTCAAAGTGTTAAGCTCACCATCCACCCGCAGCTGTTATAGAGTCCAGGGGGACTCTGTCAGCTGCTCATAGAGGAAAGCTATTAAAATATTCCTAAAGAATGCAAACTCTACGCATATCAAGAAGGGGGAAGGAGGATATATGGACAGTGGCCAACACGTCGACCCTACCTCTCAGGATTAGAGTTGTAAAAATTCCGTAGTCTACCAAATAGCTTAGTAGTATACCGGTAGTCTACCGTTTCCTACCGCAGTTTTAGTAGTTTCTTTTTTAGGTGAAAAATATTCAATATTTCGATAAAATAAACACTCTTTTACGATGATTTTATTATTCTTGTTTCATTTTGCGCCCCTTGCCGTCTCTTAAGTAGTTTATTAATGAATAATTTCATGTTTCGTGACAGTACGGCTTCTTTACGGGAAATTTAAGTGAGAAGGGCGAAAAAATAAAAATATTAAACAGTGCCCTATGGACTGAAATCAGGCAGTGCGCTATGGAGGAAAATAATGAAATATTACTAATAAAGTGATTAAACGGCCATTTCAAAAAAATGAGTGTTCTCTATAAACACTACAGAAAATACCGTATTTTACTATTTCTAACAAATATATAGTTTTAAACTATAAAATACCGATGGTACAATACAGGCATTATAATCAAATAGCCATTTTATGAAGAAACACGTTTCACCGGCCTCACCTCTCTGCTCAGGATCTCCTCAATGGGCATCTTCAGACTGGTCCATTCGAGGGTGAAAGCGCTAATTGGTCAAATAAATAAGTGAAAGTGTACCAAGTATTTTTTAAATTAATAACTAATATGTAAATATAAGTTATTATTAAATTATTACAATGGAATAATTTAAATTTTAAAAAAATTTAAAAAAACGAAATCATAATTATGAATGCCTCTAAAAAATTTATTTAAGTTACCAGAATTTAATGACTTCAAATCTACGGAGGCTTAAAAAAAAGTTATCCACCGCAACCCATGCTCCCCTATAATAATATATTGTTACCACTGCGCTGATGCCCAACCGGTGGCAGTCCAATCAAATAATCCCAATCTTAATTAAATTATTAGCTACGCTGAAGTTTTATCACCATCATTCTCTTTCCGCCCCTAATGACGCACACGCAACTGTTTTCGTTACATGAAGATAAGATGATCAGTCTTACGCTTCAGGTGTCAGTCCTGGGCTCGTATTACAATGAGAAGTTAACGTTTGCCTTCAAGTTTATCTACAAGTAAAATTGAGTTTTGTGTGTTTTATTTGTCGTCTTCGGACGTACTGCATACAAATATAATAAATAATTTTTAAAAACAGAAAAGGTACGAAAAATATTTGGATATTATGAAAAATATGAATATATAAATATGAATAATAAAAATTATGAATATTTGGAAAAAAATATTTGGATTTTTTTTCTAAAAAAAATTTTCAAAATTGATTCAGTTTTGAGGTGCGGAAAACGAGATAGCAAAACGTCGATTTTGTCGATTTCAGTTGCCCAAAATCAGTCAACCAAAAACGATGTTAAAATACCCATTCGTCAAAACTCTTTCCTACCACATATCCTCTTGAGGCTTTCAGGGTATGTAAATATATATTTTATTTATTTAAGTGTCTGGCATCTGGTCTGGCTTAGTGTACTAATTCTTGTGTAAATTTAATTTGGTTTTCCAGCCATGTAGAATTTATAGACATACAAGACTTTAACTCTTATGTCATCTAAAAGATAAAAGCAGTATTTACGATGATTAAAAAATGCTCTGTGTGTAAAAATACCTGTAGTTACATTATGACATCAGCATTATTTTTTCAGTAACTTTTCCGTTGGAAAAGATAAGGAATAATAAACTGTGTAATTATGAACTAATCTACATGAACACAAAAGTAAAATAGGTTTATTTTTAAAATGTCACCATCGTAACTTGTCATTTATGTTTAGGTAGTTTCAGAATGAATATGCTAAACGCAATATAATCTAGGAATCACAGAAATGCATGCATTTATAATATTATTATCTTATCTTTATTCCTTATTATCTTTACTAGTGGACTGCTGTCTATTTTGTGTTCATATATTTGTTTTTACTTTCAGTGCTGCAAAACAGCGTTTATTCCTCAGACCTGTTACAGCTATTGAGTCACCCAAGCGGTCAAAAACCACCATAGAATTATCAATCACGAAGTTAGCCACAGTTTACAACTAAACAATGGGCTGTGGCGGGGACGAAGGAGCATATGAAGCAAGTGAGGCTGAGCCTCACTAAGGAATCATTGCTATTCACCAGCACCTAATATGTAATTTAATTCGCATTATATAAACACCTTATGAAGATAAAAAACTAGCAACCAATATAAAAATGCTCAAAGATGCCTTCAAACATGGTCCGTACTGTGTTATTTACTATGGGTACCTACTTAACATTTACGCATATTATACTTATCCTTAAAATCTGAGCTTCACTAGAAATTTGGTATCAAAGACGCCACTGATGTAGTCTGATGAATCACTAATAAGCCACAAAATTGTATGTTAAAGAAATAAACCAGTAAGAAACTATAAATGGCCTTTCTGCACAATCAGCTAACAATGACTTATACCCCTCTGCCTAAATACCACCGAAGTATACTTACCTACCATTTTCTCGATTATAACTTATATATGGGTTAGTAATGTTAGAAGAGCCAAATGACTTAGGCTTCAAAAACTACTTCTGGATAACTATATACGTACACTTTGAGAAATTTGTTAATAATATATTTGTTTTGTCTATTTCTAAATAGCATTTTATTAAAAATAATGTATACACAGCCGTTTTTGTGAGAATCACCTTAAGGGCGCTGGCATATTTAAAAGCAAGAAAAATTCTATTTTGATAAAGCAATAAAAAATATTAGTTTTTTTATACAATAAGTGCATTAGACTGCGTAGGTATCGTAGCATCTAGTTGAGAAAAAAAAATAGTCGAGGAAGAATTTATTTTTATGAAATTTAAATTTGAAGCACTAACTTTGTTATTATATTAGTTATTTATTATAATAAAATAACTACCATTAAACATTAAACCTGCATTCTACATTACTAACAATATAGGAAAACTGTTAAAAAATCACCACGATTAAGTCCCTACATATAATAAATCCGGCATATGCCGATTGCGATTTAATCTACATTTTTTTTGATAAAAAAGAAATATTGCTGTGGGTACTCAGGCCGAGAAATGCAAGCGAAGCTACAAAACGGTCCGTTACACGACTGCTGTTAAACCAAAAAACAAAAAAAAATTATGACACTTTTGTTCTATGCAATACCTATAGCGAAATACTGTCTCTACATGTTTATATGGTAGATTAATTATAAACATAACTATAAACATAAATATAACAATAAACATAAATATAACAATAAACATAAATATAAACATAAAATAAAATTTTATATTTGCAGCACTTATGGTGGTCTTAGCATATCCCGCCATCGCTCGAACGACGATAAATGGATCCACCCTGCAGTGGCTTGGAGAATTTCGTTATTAGAGCTTTTCAGGCGTTCCTATAGGCTCCAAGATCTTTGGCGAAGTAAAAAAACCTCTGACCGTCGAATTTGAATGAAAGCATGGATTTATATGAGCTCTTTTTTTAATTTCAAATTCTTTATAATTCGATTTAGTTATTTAGATTGATTTTATTAATCTTTTAATTATTTAAGCACAGACTGGTAGGAGTTTTTTTTTTTTAGAAAAAATAAATATTTGCGTTCTTATGATTTACCCAAATATTTAATTTTGAGGGCCATTTTCAACGAGTTGTAAATAACTCACTATTAGAAAATGGAATCGAGTTGGGGTAGAGTGGGATTCGAACCACGAACCTTTGGTCCGCGAGTCCGAGACACTAGCCACAGGACCACAGCCCGATTTAGTTATAAGTTGGTCTAGGTTATCTTGGTACTTGTCAATTTTACAGTCTTTTGTTTACTGAAAATCCCTCCACCAACTAACTAACTCGGATCCGTTCTAAATGTCTTCTGGCCTCATTTCAGATCCGCACATTGCAAAAATAAATTTCAAACCTTAGTGAACGGTTAATTTCTTTATTTATAGTCGAAATACCCTTATTTAATTTAACAATGCAGTGACCTACGCACCATTATGCCTAGATACGAATTTTATCACAACCATCAATACATAACATCACATTTCAAATGTAACAACATTAAAGTCCAGACTTTCAGCCCTGGTGTTCATTAAAATATGTACAAACTTGAAGAATTTTTTACTCACGTATCGAAATCAAAAGGCGGTGAGTTTATTTTTTAATTACTTGGTTGCAGCAGTAGGAGTGTTAAAGGTGTTAACTAGTCAGTTTTTACAGGTAATTTATTTCGAATATTTTCCCATGATTTACGTTGATTTTTGGCCTTTATTGTCCCGTCACTTGTATTATATTGCTTAAAAAGTTTCCTTATATCAACATATTTACTTCAGATACTATGTTTTCTCAATTTAGGGGATAAGTTTGTGAATTATAGTAAGTTTACTGTTGATAATGACAGTTGATTTCGGGCAATATGTCGGCCGCACCTGGCATCCATATAAAGTTTGAGTCTTTATCGAGTAGAGGTCGATTAAAATTTTACTCGAAAGTAGCAACGTTAACCTTAAAATTGCATCTAAAATGACATGTCCAAATTTCAGGCCGCTACGACTCGCTGTTTTGGAGATGTGACGGACAAACAAACAAACTCAACACGGGACTTTGGTTCCATGGAGTTGGGATTTATGTCTCAATAAATGTAACGTGTGAATAAAATGAATGAGTCATAATGATATTGTGAATAAAACAAATAAACACAAACACGGATTTTCAGTTTTATAAAAAAATATAGGCGAATTATAGAAAAATAAATATAAATAACCCTGTAATTTGATTTGAATTTACTTTTGTGAGTTCCGTGACATTTCGTGATCAGATCGAAACAGTTTGTAGTAGTTCGTTCAAGATGTTAGGATTTGTCCTAGATACTGCCAGGGTTTTGGTAATACACGAGTACTGAGAACCCTTTATAACTCGTTGGTGCGAAGTAGACTTGAGAGTGGCTCGATGATTTTGGGACCGTGTGAGTTGAAGTGGAGTGGTCTTATGGTGGAGAGGGTTCAGAGGAAATTTCTTCAGATTTATTATCCATGGCTTTATCCTATTGAGTTCTTCCAGGGTATGCTTGGTTGCAGCAGTTTGAAGACTAGAAGGAATGTGTATTTAATTACGCATTTTTATCGATTGTTGCGCAGTATTATTGACAACCCTGAAATTATGCGGAGCATTAGCTTTTATGTTCCGGATAATTACTTTAGACAGCGTCAGCATAGACTGTTTCACATTCCAATATACAGGACCAACCTGCCAATGGTTATGCCTGTTGGAAAGGCTATCTCTATGTTGAATAATATTACTTTTGACATTGACATTTGTCACGACTTTGACGGAGTTTTTCGTTACCAAGATTCTCTCACTTTTTAACATAGTATTCTCTGGATATTATGTATATCTATGTGTAATTTATACATATATATCTCACTTTACCTTTTTATTTTCATTATTTCTATATAAAATTTAAAAAAACAAACCACCTTTGTTTTTTTATGTTCTCCATCTCTGTTGTAAAAATGATTGTTTACAAACGATGCTTTCTTTATAACGTAGACATATTTAATTTCCAATAATGTTCTGAATCAAAATCAATTCTCAAAATTTGTGTTATACATGTTATCATTAAAGCGTCAAACCACTTCAGATAAATACGAGTATTAGAAAATGGGAAACTTTATATTAAAAATTTATATATAAATTTACACTAAATAAATAAAAAAAATCAATAAGGTCTTATCTTTGTATTATCATTTTAATTCATTCTTATCGTCGGGTAAAAACTCATTTTATAATAATTTTATCGACGATGTTACAAAAAACAAAATACGATAACATATTTATAGATAAACGTAATTTTTACATAATTTCTTTGAAGGCTTTTAATTTTTTCTCGTTGTCAGAAACAGAATCAGGACGAGTGTTTTTGACTCAAAACCTAATACAAGATTAAAATCCTCAAAAAGGCAATCGAGTGATGATAGGTTTGCATTGTAGTGTAGGGTAGTGGTTTGCATTTTCGTTTTCGTTTGCCTATCTTGCTTGAAGTTCCGGGTTTGATTCTTGGCAAAGTCGAAATGAAATATTTATATTTAGGATATTTATTCTTTATATAGTTTTATATTTAGATTTTGGTCAATTAAAATTAAAAATAAAGTGCATACTGCAAATAAATCCTGTTTTCGTAATATCAGCATATGTTAATTTTGTTTTTCCTTTGTTTTTCTTTTCTTTTCATGCTCATGTCATACCGTATTTATGTGTTACTTATTAATAATTAAAAAAGGAATGGCCCACACTCAGACGCTGAATTCTATGTGGGCATTTTTTACAATTTATGTTATGGCCTTATTTTAAGATGTATTTTTTTAAATGGTATTTTTGTAATTATTTTTCGATGAAATAAAATTTTATCAGTTATTGTAATTGTAAGAAAACAATTTTATATCCAATTTCCCGTAACACTGAACTTCCTCATTACGTCTGGACACAGACAATAAACATACGTGTTTATTTTTATATTTTATAAGCAAAAAATCATTTAAAAAAATAATATAAAAAGGTGCGCGATTCCTTTACGTCGCGCGTCGGCGTCGGCGATACAATGAATCATATTATCTTACCTACTTCTGAACGAGTCAGTAGTCGGTATAGAATTATACATACTTTCACTCGGCTGTGGTTCGTGGTATGCCGAGCATTCTTTGGCTGTTTGGTTCAATTCTCGGTTCATTATTCACTACTACGTTAGCCTTCAGACGGCCAACACGCTTTATCAAATCAATTCATTATTAGGTACGATAAGTAACAAGTGCATTATTTTTAAATACATACGTGCAAATAAGTTTTCATGAGTCATCAAGTGATAATTACATTGATTATTTATATGTTATTGTTACAATTAAATCTGTGTATTACCACTACAGCATGGAATTAACATTTTATGATCGTGTTTGGGAATCCTTAATGTATGTTTTGGTTGTCATTTCGTGGAGATTTAGACAATTTTGGGATTATCTCGAAAAAAGGTACGTATTAGAATGTGTTTTTCTTAATAATTTTTTTAAGGGCCTCGCTCATTGGTTACATCATACAGACGACCCTGATGCGCCTCATCAGGGTCCATACTCTAATGGAAAGTTAAAATTTATCTTCAAATTTATTTACAAAACAAAAGTTTTCTGTATGAAAAATTCAAAACGTTTACAACTTTTTTTAGACAAATTCAATTTTAGGTTACCGACGACGATAGTTTTCGTACAAATATGCACATTTTCGTACATAAATATCGATTTTACTTTATGGCGTCTATATACGTACCGATGAAGACCCAGAATAGCCTCTATGATTTTTTTAAAATAATTTAATAGGACTAGTATATTTTTTACATAGGAAGGTATATTCAATAAATTGAATGACGTCAAATTTCTAACCCCAAATATAATAACAGAAATATTAAATAAGGCTTTTATTCATTTTCTGTGAGTCCGAATTCAGTTTCAATGTGGGTTAAAATAAAAATGTTCTTATCAAATTAAAAAAGGTACTTTTTTATTATTTAAGAGAACGCTATTGTCTCATTATTGATAATCATCTCACTTTCGTGAAATTTATTAGTATTTATTAACATCTATATTAGAAAAACGCTGCCATAGGTAAATATCACATACTTGTAATGCTGATAAAAATATATGAAATGAATTTAGAATAATTAATTGTATTTTCAAAATCTATAAAGGTATTGTGGAGAAATGTTTTCATACATAAATTTAAAAAATAAATATTTTTTTAATACGTCAACAGAAAAACGTCAACAAAAGAAGAAATAGTTGTGACGTCAAAATTCGTGACAATGTTCTAAACAAGTTTGAATGGTCAGGAATAAATAAACATGAATCGTGACGAATTAGGGGCGTGGCTAATGGGATGGCAGTTTTTGCGGGAATTCAAAATAACAAATTTTTGAAAAAATGCAACTAATAAGTAACATATTTTTTTGTTTTTATTGGACAGTATTTCATAGACCTTTATTATTTTAATTAATTAAAAATATTTTTAAAAAGTCATTTTTCCCTAGTACAGAAATATCAAAAACAATGCCCTATGCCTAGGGGTAACGAAATAATAGATAAAAATAAATTACTTATTCAGTAATGATTTTTACCTAAATGCGATATTATTTTTATTTATTTAGTTTTATTTATACATATTATAAAAAAAATAATATCATGTCCCTAAAACTCTATGAGGCCATTAGCCATGTGTTGAGTTGGGATACAACATATTGCAAAGTATTATTATTATTATGGATAACTTATATAGCGCCATTCTTGTAATATAATACCTCAAGGGTAGGATGCATATTATTAATCATCATCGTCATCATTCCCTTTCCGCACCTGATGATGCATTGGTACACCAATCGCAGTGTAGCTTGATCATTTTTGTTACATGAAGGTAATGATCAGTCTTACGCTTCAGGTACTAGTGCAGGGACTATTGTACTGTATTCTAGTGAAAAACACCTTTTTAAATAAATATTTTATGTCAACCACGTCGGGAATCGAACCCGAGACCTCTTGCATGGCAGGCCAACGCGCTGACCACTACACCACGAGTCCGACAAAATATTTTTAAAGTACCAAAAATAAAAATGATTCTATAAACATAAATTTCAAAACCTCTGGACAACACACATTTTTGACTTTTTATGCTTTGTTTTAATTCATATAAAAACAATATTATACATATTTATATATATACTCATGAAATTATTATTCCTGACCCTCGCACGCGACGAACACAGGCAGTACTATTTTATATCCACGGACTAGACAAAGGTAATGAATTTAGCTCTATTGATGAATTTTGCTGTTCAATATTGAAATTAAAAGAAATACTGTTATTAATGTAAGGATAATTTACTGGGTCGTTAATAGTTAATTTATTTAGCAATTTTTGTTCGATTCCAATTATCGTTTTTCTGCTTTTATTTATTTAATTCTATTTTCATTTGTATTTTTGTTTTTACTAATTTTATTTCATTTCATTTCATTTATTTTTTTTGCACCACAACAGGCCAGGAGGCCCAATTACAGTGGTGAATTACATTACAGAACAACCAGGCTTGAGAAAATTCACATTTTAATTTTTGTGTTCTCACCGGGAATCGAACCCGGAACCTTCCGTGCGTGAGTCAAGCGTCTTGACCACTACACCACGGAGGCCGCCAATTATTATATTGATTATCACGATACGGTTTATACTTTTCACAATGTAAAAGTCCGCTAGGGTGTTGTACTACAATATTGTTTATATTGTGTACCAGGCCGCGATTATGAACGGCTTTCGTGATCGGTATATACTAAGACGGTATAAACTAATATCGATATTTACGTACGAAAGTGTGTATATTTGTATGAAAATTCAAAGTATCCTCGTAGGTAACCGGTAATTGAACATATTTAGAAAAATAAAATATAAACATGTTTAATGTTTCATACAGAAAACTTAATTTTACTCTGTAGATAAAATTGAGGATAAATTTTAACTTCCCATCAGAATACGTACCCTGATATAAAAATTATACCCATGTCTATCGTTAATAAATATTATTCTTAATGCTTAGTGTGTTGATTAAGAAAGTAGGTAAAAAATGTCGCTTTGCAACAAAGTTTATTAAAATAGCAAAAATAGTTTGATAATGGTTATGCCCAGTTATTAACAAATACGATTATTATAAATACACTTTTTATCATCATTTAACTGTTTTTTGACCTTCTGACTTAAAACAATTTGCTATTCACAGCGTCAATTTTTAATGTTAATAATGTATTTATTTATAATGTTTTGATGATTTTTTTCAAACTAAATAAAACATTAAAATTTAATTAAAAATTTTTGACGATGACCTTTTGCACCCAGAATCCCCTTTCCACAATCAACTCGTATCCATAGGGCACCTTGAATTATAATATCATGTATTTATTTGTCGTCAAATGACTTTCGATTAGTTATACTGTTTCTAGTTAAACTAATTATTACAGATTTTTTTTGTTTGTGCTCTGTGACAGTACTAAGATTGGTATTGGAACGCCTTAACAACGCTAACACATGTGAAAATTTACATTTAAAACAGTGTTCAGTTCGCCAAACGTAGGTACTCGTACATAGTATGGCTCTTCGTGAAACCACGAGTTTAAGTTGGGCGACAACATTATTTCCAAAAATCGTCCTGTTAATTATTGGCCTCTACAATCTTGTTATTTGACGCCATTGGATTATTTGTTGTGAGTCTACGTTTAGTCAATGGCCCATGTAAACAATTGAGCATTGGAAGCCAATATAACATGGACAAATAACGCCGAGTTAGTTGGAAAAACTTTTTTTTTTAATTTACCGACAGAATGAACTACGTAACTGCTAGTCGCTAAAAACATTGTTGTTGGATATATTTTCATAAAATAAATGTGTATTTTCATTCTTTCGGACACAATTAAAACAAACTTATTTCTTAAACAATTTAAAATTTATGTTTGAAGCACTAACTTTGTTGTTGTTTATTATAATACAATAAATAATATAAAACAACCACTTATATAATCGGGTTGTGGTCCTGCGGCTAGTGTCTCGGACTCACGGACCAAAGGTCCATGGTTCGAATCCCACTCTACCCCAACTTGATTCCCATTTTCTAATAGTGAGTTATTTACAGCTCGTTGAAAATGCCCCTCAAAATGAAATATTTGGTTAAATCATAAGAACGCAAATATTTTCTTTTTTTAAAAAAAAATTTTTCTTCCGGTTTTTTTTTCATGATATATTTGTTTTTCTTGTTATGATTTTTTTTATTATTATTTAAAAATTTATTTGTTAACCCTTACGGATTATAACTTTCATTTTACAAAAATAATGTATTATTTTTTTAATCATACTCATGTTGTTGATAATAAGATTTTTTGAACCTTTTGAAAACTTTGTCTGAGTCTATTGTTTAGTTTTGTCTGATAGTTTATTGTATAATTTCAGTCCTGGTTTGTTAGTCTCGACTGTCCTTGTCTCGTTTTAGAAGGTTGCATATGATTTTTTTCTGATATTCTCGTATTGTGTCTATGTTTATTACATTTTTTTTTCAAGTTTTAGTAGTTTGTCTACAATAACATCAGTGGCTAATTTATGAATATATTTTGAGGATTCTAGTGTAAAGAGTTCAGTTCTATTAAATTGCTTAGTTTGTTTAAAGAGTTATTTAGTTGCTGTTAGATAGGGGAGGTCATACATATACTAACTTAAATATTTTATTTTGCTGTCTTTGTAGTCTTGAGTTGCGGATTTCGTCTTGATTGAGCAGATACAGTCTAACTACTGCTTCTTATTTTGACTGTAATCGTTTTAGTAAAGCTATTTATTTTTAATTAGGATTAATATTTATGGAGGTAAACTTTACCAACAAGCCACAAAAAGTGGCTTGCTGAGGTTTTTGTATTTATTAGGTGTACTTCTTTTTTATGCATCTAAATTTTTATTCATGTGTACTTTTACAATGAAATAAATAAACATAAATTTAAAAAAGATCGGTTTCAAAGCTACACAACCTTCTTTGTCAAGGTATACTTAACTAATGAATCTTATCCTATTTTATTTTAACAGTGTTTACTAAATATTATCGAATAAATATATTTGATTAAAAACAAAGTTGTTTTACGTTTATTTTATCATAAATAAATTTTGTATTTAAATTTGTTGCAACAGAGAGGGAAAACATTTTCGAGAAGGGAATATGGGAGTCTAGGCATTACAGCGATTATGACCTGTTATTGGCTGGTTTCAGTTGCCACTTTACACACTGTGTAACATTCACCATTTTACCTATGTTTTAACATCCACATTTCCTCAACTCTTCCATTGGTTGAGTTTTGTGAAGTAAAAGAGCTGAAACCTTTATCATATGGGTGAGATTCATCCGGCTGAACCAATTCACCTACTAGGCAACGCCTGAAAACAATTTTTCAATTTTTTATACTTTTTATTTTACTTTAAGTGGCCACTTAAAGTAGCTAGTTACAGGTCATTAGCCCTGTAAATGCCTAGAATACCATATTGCCTTCTCTAAAATGTATCCCCTCTCTGTTGCAACAATTTTAAATATGATCAACTCTCTAGGGAGAAAATCCAGCCAGTCTGCATGCTTTTGGACATACTTAAAACGTTATTGAATTATGTATTATTTTTATTTAAAGAATTACGCTCAAATACCAGATATAAAGAAAAATATGTAGGATAGGTAATTTAGAAATAATGTACATATGCATATTGCTTTTTACTTATATCTCATGCAGTTGTTTTCAACAGACTGAAAACCAGAATATAAATAGCTTTGAATAATAAAACATTACGCCTACAGAAAACAGAATTTTCTGCCCCTATATCTAGATATAGGGGCAGAAAATTCTGGCTATGTTTAGATTCAAAGCTTACATTTTATTAATGTGATGCAATCATTGAGTGAGAGCTTTTATAACGAGTGGGTAATAAAGCTCTATTGTAACCCCTGATCTTATGCAGTACCTACCCGGACAGTTACGAAGGACATTCATCATTCGTGTCCCCTCCTTACAAAGGATAAAGAGCTACTTGATTTAATAAACAATAATTGATCGGGAATGCGACTTGCGACTTGTATAAAGGATAAAGACCGTATTACATTGAACAAGAAATAAGTCAAAAGACTGAATCTTTTAGATAAGTTTTAAGCGTTTTAGTAGAACCCTAGGAATAACAGTGGCTCATCTAAAAAAACTCGTTTTTACTGGAGAGCTGTTACAAATAACACACGGGCTATCAGTAAACTTTTTTTATTTTCAAAAACAAAGGCACAACTTTTAAAGTTGTGTTATCTAGTTTTGCATGTTTTCTGAAATCACCCGGCATATTGATAATTGTGCCTCTTATTACTGGAATTTGAATCAAACATTATAGTAATTTTATTTTATTTAAATAAACGGCACTTACCCTTAGACATTGTGCCTTTTACATATAAGTTGCATATAATAAAATACATACATGTAAGTGAAATGAGTAAAATATAGTATTTAAAAGAAATTATTACTAAACAGTTATTTACAAATTAGGAGTCAAAAAAAAAAGATACATCGTTTAAAAATAATATTACTAGTTATAAAAATACTTGAAAAATTAAATATTTGGTGATAGAAATATTTTGAACCTGTAAAAAAAAAACTAAGAAAGCAACACATATTAATAAAAAAAATAAAACAATTTTGAATAACACTAAACGAAGATTTTTCTTTTTTAAATTACATGTATTATTATTTAAAACTACTACTTAGGTAACTAATATAAATATACATTTGAATAAAACTTTTTTTTACTTTTAAGGCCATGTAACTGACTCTGGTCACATGCAGTCAAACCGTTTCACTTCTGACGTCACTGCGACTTGTGTAGATGTATTATGACAGGTTCCCGTAAATAAGGTCTTGCCCTCCAAGCCTATAAGAGGATAGGCAGTATCTAGGAATTTTGAAAAATAAGTATTTGAACATTGACTGGATGCTGCCGTATAAGAGCATCTAACCGTAAAAAGGTTGCCACCATAAAAAAAAATGTTATTATGTTTCATCGATCTGTTTTTCAATATTCCTGTTTGTGCGTATCGAGATGTCAAAAGAGCAGACTTTGTAATACCTCAATAGATAAATACAGATGAAAGTTAAGTGTACCGTCTTGGTAATTGTCAAAAATCATGTTCAAGCGAGCATTTTTTGCTTGAATGGGGGTTTATTAGAGTTTATAATTGCTTTGAAGTGGTTACTTTTTATCCCAGAAGCCTATTTAAAATATAAATGAGAACTACTTTAAATTGTAATTAAGTAAGGAACGCGGACTAAGTTTTCGGCGTCATTCATTGGTTGGATTCGATCATATGACGTCGAGATGACAAGTCGGTAGAACATACCGAGAAAGATAGAGATAATAGAGAAGTTAAATGTACCGTCTCGATATGTACCGATGAAGATAGCCTTTATAATCGAGGCCCAGTTGGTAATCAATGTAAACCAATGTAGACCTCCATATTTTCAATATCTGTTGTAACAATTTTCAATCGTAACAATGCGTTAAATTCAATACTTGTCTCTATTTGGAGACACTCAAAATATTGCTAAACAAAATGAACAATTAAGTCTTTGAATTCCTGAATAATGTATAATAACATTTTTAATATTTGTGTTTTTTGCGCATCAAAATACTGCGTCTTATTTTTAAACCGAGCTTTGCAAAAACAAGATTCGATACAGGTTTTTTTACGCACTCCATAATTTTAGCCTACGATTTTCTTTTGGAATTTAACGCCACACATTTTATGCATACAAATAACTAAATATCGATGGTCAACACGATTAACCTGGCAGTCGTGAGGTAAAAATATGTTGCGCCTAAAGCGAGGTTTGAGAATCCTCTTAACTAAATGCCAGTTGCAAAGAAAAATCATTTATTTGCCGTATTACTCAATTATGGTTAGCAAACTAACATATTTTAATGAGGAACTTCAGCCCTTCTGGAAATTGGATAGGCAAAATGTTTTCTTACACGCTGTAAAGATTAGAGCATAAAAGTTTCTTGAAAACGTACGAAAAAAATATCAAAAAACACTTTAAACGACGTCACTAGTTCATATGAATCAACTAATGATAAGAGAGTTGTGGAAGATTTCAGGTTTACTTACCGTCAGCAGACTAATCGGCAGAAATAACCGAGAAGAAGTTGAAGAGAACTTGAGACGTCACAAGCGGATTAATTTCAGAAATAAAACACTTTGAAAAATACGATACATCATTTTTTTTTTTAAATTGCGCTTAGTATATTAACAAATAAAAAATATATAAAAACCACTGAAACAACTTCCTCATGTCGAAACCTGATCTTTTTAAATCAAAAACATTAAAAGGTACAAAAAATAACGATAAGTTTAATCATCTAACTTTTTTTTCTGAATAAATTAGAATAAATTATATCAAAAAAAAATTGATGAATTACTAATATTTATATTAGGATCAAAATAATGGTTCTGTCAGTGAAATAGAACCGGAACGCTGGTCGAGTGTTCTTGACTCGATGGCTGCTCTCATGTAAAAATCCTGAATAAGGAAATCGATCAGATATAAGTACGCCTTGTTGTGTAGTAGTTTGTGCTTTGCCTACCATTTCCTGGTCCTGGGTTCGATTCCTGTTAGGGTGGACGTGATATATTGGTTTAAAATATTTCATTGTTACTGGACTGGCACCTGAAGCGTAAGACTGATCACCTCACCTCACCTTTCCCGTATTTGGTTTTTACCGATGCGGTGTAGATTTAACAACACTCAAATTCAATATTTCACGTCCTCAAGATTGGTAGACGAGCGCGCCAACCACTTTAACAGGCGGACTTCTCCACTCGATTTCCTTATTCGGGATTCTTACCTAGAGCACCCACCGTGTCGAAAACACTTGTTCAGTGTTCTGGTTCGCGATTATAAACGTTATCTTTATCGGCACATCGCATCGGTATAAAGTAAAATCGATATTTATGTACGAGAACGTGTATATTTGTAAAAAAAATAAAGTATCTTCGCCGGTAACCTGTAATTCAATATGTTGGGAAAAAAAATTGTACACATATTAAATTTTTCATGCAGAAAACTTAATTTTATTTTATTTATTTATTTATGCTTTTTTAAGTTAATTCATAACATCTTAAGAACGAATATAAACTTTTAATAACATTACATTTTTTTTTATCAAAATTTCTCAATAACATATTTTTTCAAATTAATTAAAAATATTTCGATATTTTCTATCTCCTTTATTTCTTCAGGTAACTCATTGTACAGCTTCAATCCCTTGTACACTTCTGTTTTTCTCCTCATTGGTAATCTTATCTTTTTTTATCCCTTGTTTCATATTTATTATTTATTTTTAATACTTTTACAATGTTTGTATTCTTTTTTTATACAGAATAATGTCCCGTGCCGAGCGAAACATTTTACAAAAAGTGAAACATGCCTTAAATTAGTTATTTAACAAAGTCAACATAATAATAAAAAAATAAAAATGAAACCAATTAAACCTAATTATCATTAACATAATGAGCAATATAAACATAAATAATCATAAAAAAAACATAACCAATTTATTTAGACCTGTAGACCAAATTTCATATACAGTACACAAATTACACCACACCTATTTGACTTGATCCACTCATCGATCCGTGCGCAACCCGCCTCCACTATACATTTCTTAATTGCAATTTTATATGTATGACATTGTTGATTAAATTTCATTTTTTTTTTTTTTTTTATTCATCCCCTTAATTTGCTACTTTATATTTAATTTGCTGCTTTACTGTGAGCAAGCCAATTTCTTTGTGCATTTTTTCTACATTAGAATTGATATTTCTTTTGAGTATAATCCTCATCGCCTCATTTTGAAGAATTTGTATATTTTTAATTTCTCCTTCATCACATAAAAAAAGAATGAAAGAACAGTAATTTATGTGCGGACATATGATCGTTTTATATCTAAGAACACTACTCTTTATATCTTTTACATTTCGCAATTTTCCCATAAATGAATTTTGTAGATAAAATTTAAGATAAATGTCAACTTATTTTATTTTATTAACATAAACGGCAAATCTGCCTTTTACAAAAATTTATAATACTAACATATTTGGCTTAGTATTTTTTTTAAAAAAACATAAATTTCCTTATACCCAAGATTTATAAAAAAAAATTAAACCTAAAAATTATACAAGATTTATATTTAAAAAATTAACCTAAAAATTATACAGCATATTCAGTAGAAAGTTTAAACAATTCAAGAATACATGTAAAAAACAAAATTAAATAATAAAATATTATCACTGTAATAAGGGTACTGGTTCTATTTCACACACACAATTGTATTCTTTATCCGCCTGGACACAGAGAATCAGTCCACCCCATTTAAATTTATCGTACTGTAATCGGCCAACCTTTGTGCATTGATCGCTGATTATTTTAATAAATTAAAATTTGTAAGTGGTACTTGGTAAGTAACTATAAAATGCATACTGGTAGACCTTGGGTATGCATCGTCGCTTTTAAGGATCATTCAATCGTGATATTTATTAGTTCTTTATTTATTATTAATTAACATTGGACAAGTTCAAGCTTGCGATAGTACCAATCAAATCAATTCCCGCATTGACGTCACGCTTGTCTATTATTGTGTCCCTGGAATTATTTATTTCAATTTTATTACCTCGAATACATTTCCATTTAAACGCTATTCCCTTATTAAAAACACGCATTCAAATATTGACAAATAATGTGACAACGAAAAAGTACACAGAACATATTCGAGACAGAAATTCCGAAGTCAAGACAGGGGCAAGGGGGCGAGGCAGGTCACAGGGTTGATGACCCGTAATAGACTAGTTAAAAAAATAAAAAAGATTTATTTCAAAGAAGTATAAAAACCAAAAATTATATTAGGGTATTCCGAAATGAGTAAGATTATTCAGCAAGAATTAATTTTAGTCTTTGGTAATTTTTTAAGAAGTTTATTTAACCTTTCCCTTACTGTCCCAAAAACACCCGGTGCTGTGTAGTCATCAAACATGCAAAAACTGAGAGATTTTAAATCGAAATAATATAACATTCATAGGCAATTGCTTTAATTATTAATTTATAGTTGAAGTCAGAAGTGATAATACTTTAAATCTAATTGCTAAAACCATGAGAAAACCATAAGTTCATGCTTACAGCGCTGGCAACGGAACCGCTGCTAGGAGGCTACTAACTACCGTCCGGGAAAGTACTAGAAATTTTGCTAAATCTCCCCCTGCAATCCCAGATCCGTAAAGTATCGGGCTATTAGGTAGGGGGCGAGCTCTTTAACATCCTCAGGTTTAGTGGGCACACTAGAACATTTTATTTTAAAACGCTCTGTCACTGGCACGTGAACGAAGGTTTGAATGGACTGTAATTTGAATAAAAATAAAGTTGATAGAACTGAACACATGAATCTAGCCCACAACAATCCGAGTTTTAGGTTTGTTAGTTCGCAAATGTCAACAGATGGAAGAATTCAAGAAATGTGGATGGTCCAACATAGGAAAAATAGTGAATGTTACACAATAAATATCCCATTTACTTTCTTACAAAATAATTTTGAGTATTTTAATTTAGTGTATGTAAATAAAACGCTTTTTAAATATTGATGTATGAAGGTAAAAAAATAGGAGCTGAATTAATAAATAATTACTATTTTTCTTTAATTAATATGTACACTGCGTTCGCATGTTTAATAACCCTATTTTCATGTGTATGTTAAATGCATGTCGGTGAATCAAAAAAACCTACAAATCTCGTTTGTGTTAGTAGGCACAATATAATAATTTATTTTTAAAAGTTGTCATTCACACATAAGCAAAGTTTATCAAAGATTTAAAAATACATTTTTAAAATTAAGTATTATATTAGTCATCCGCCTCGTAGTGTAATGGTCAGCGTATTTGCCTACCATGCAAGAGGTCTCGGTTCGATTCCCGACACGGTAGATACGAAATATTTATTCAAAAAGGTGTTTTTGTACTACAATATTTTCATAGTCCCTGGACTGGAACCTGAAGCGTAAGACTGATCATTTTACGTTCATGTATAAAAAAAAAACAATCAAAAGATACGCTGCGATTGGAGTACCAATCCAGTGCCCTGTGCACCATTCGGTGCGGAAAGGAAATGATGACGATGATCAGACTAATAGATACTTAATTTTTTAAAATTTTATGTACATCTAGATGTATATATTTGATGTCAATAATATCCATAAATTTGTGTGGACAAGTCATTTTTTGTATGAAATGTTTCTTATCTTTGATGTGAGAGTACTCTACAACAAAATTTGAGTGCACCTGTACTGAACAAACAGGTAATTTACGTACGTCAAGGACATTGATTTTTTATGGCTATGTAGGTACTACGTAAGTACTAGTGGACGCCATGATTATCATCAGCACAACACAATAGCAATATAGCAAACGCTAACGAGGCACGTTCTTGCTAATTTAGTTATTTATGTGTCAATTATTTGGCGTATTAACATATTAATTTAGTTTCTTTTTTAAAAAGAATTTTGCTAGTGAGTCATCTAAACTGCTTAACTAGGGATAGCTTCCCCGTTCTAAGGCAGTAAATAACGTATTTTAAAAAAATATTTTAATATCATTTACTTATTTATTTGACACTTTATATACATATACAATAAATATACATATTAGGGCGGGCATTTTGCCTTAAGGCAATTTCTTCCTACCTACCCAAACCGTTCAGTTTGAGAAAATTATAAATACATGGATATGTCCATGTATTTATAATTTTCAATATGTTGAATCTTACAATTTTAGACAAAAAATAAAAGCAAAGATTAACAAAAATAAATATATATGTATAAAACAATAACACTATACTATGAAGAGAGGAGAGGGGATGGGAAGGAAAGAAAAGGGATAAAGGAACAATTTAAATATTTAGATAGTGACATTTCAATCTTGACTTAAATGTAAATAAAGAAGGGGCGTCTCTAACATTAGTGGGTAGATTATTCCACAATCGAGCGGCTACTACTGTGAAAGAGGAGGCAAAAAAATTAGAGTGATGATAGGGTATTAAAAGGGTTCTCTCGTTACTAGAAAGAAGAGATAGTCCGTGTTGTGAAAAAGGTTGGATGAGCTCTCTCAG
This sequence comes from Micrasema longulum, assembly GCF_059751315.1. Lineage (NCBI taxonomy): Eukaryota > Metazoa > Arthropoda > Insecta > Trichoptera > Brachycentridae > Micrasema > Micrasema longulum. The sequence goes on from NW_028279140.1 coordinate 60,994, forward strand.
ATAAACAGGCGAAGTGGGATTATTACTTAAATCAGGCATCGGCAACCTTTCCTAGGTCTGGGGCCGGTAACGGATGGTAACGGATATTATGGATCGCGTAGCAGGACTGAAGTGGCAATGGGCAGGCCATGTTACGAGACAAGACCCCGCAAGATGGACCCCTAAAATATTAAGATGGAGACCTTGGGAGAATAAGCGAGGCGTCGGAAGACCTCAAAAAAGATGGTTTGGCTGCAAGTAGCAACCGACTGAGAAAAATGGAAGGATATGGAAAAGGCCTATATCCAGCAGTGCAGGACAGAAGGCTGAAGAAGAAGAAAAAGTGTGCCCTACTTCAAGATTCAAAATAGTACTTTAAAAAAAAAAAAGTGAGAAACGAAAGACAAACATAAATGCACAACACTCTCGGGGTGCTTTATTATGAATAAGGCGCATAATAATTCATCTTTGGTTATTATTAACCAGTTGATTCGAATATCCTTGGTAACCTACATAACTCGTGCCATTTTTTGTATCAGGAAGGTTTTCACCTTCTTCCGAAGGATTCGATCAAACTCGTGAAGTCCATTTATAGTAAACATGAAATATTAAATAGTGACCATGATGCATATTCAATATGTGAGTCACGCTTCAAGTTGTGAGAAATACTTTGCAATCGAGTGTGACGAGAAGTACCTAGCCGGTGACTGAGGATTACTATTACTCACTTATCTTGCTATTTTCGCGAATCTGTACACAACAAACCATCACGTGATGTTTTTAGTTAGTTGTGATTAACGTAAGACAATTATTGATGTCTATTCTAGCTTAATATTCAATATACTTACTACATAATATGTAATATAACTCCTGTATGAACTCTGACGCATACGTGACGCGTAATATGTCATGCATTTGGCGGCTATGTTAAAATTCAAACATTAGATTTCGCGGGTCTCGTAAATTTAGATTCCGGTGTCTATGTTTAGATTTGTCTATGTATTTTCATTAATTTGTTTGCCTTTTGATATTGTCTTTGTTTTTTTTAAACTGTTTTTAAATGACTTTATTTTATATTTTTAATCATAGAATAGTACGCATATAATTATATTATAATTTGTGTTTTAATAATAACTTTTTTTTTCTTTGCATTTTACAATAAGTTACAAATAAAAATCCACTATTACACCTGTGTGTGGGATTTCATTTTATTTTAAATTTTAATAAAGGCTACTGGAAGAATAGATAGATTTAAAAAAATGTTAAATATTAGAACACAATTTTTTCTCAAAAAAATTTGAAAATAATAATAAAGAATATGCTATTCATTAGGAAAAAAAGCAGATTTAAATAGCTTCTTTTTAGCCATAATTTCAACCAAAATTTTAATCAAAACAATTTCAAATAATTTTACAATTTCAAGTAAGACTGATCACATTACCGTCATGTTACAGTTCACAAAATACATTCCATTTGATCTACCAGTGCAGTGCCTTATGCACCACTGGGTGCAGAAGAGGAAAAAGTTCTATTCGATGGTCCATGGAAAGAAGAATCTTAAAAATTTAATACACCGATTGCTTTCATTAGTTAACCTTTTCTGTGCCGCTAGGTATTGCTATGACAGTTTCCAGTGGGCCGTGAAATTTTAGGCTATTTTTAGAAAATATAAAATCTAAAATAATTATTTTGAAAACATACATGTCAAAAAAGACTCATATAAACATACTAAATAAATACGCGATGTATCACTTAAGATAGCATTGCTTCAGAAAAACGTGATGAAAATTTTCACAAAATATCGGGGTTTTCACTTGCCATACTCGTATACTATACATTCGCATTCTACATCATTGTATACACCAAACATGTACATTCATATTCTAGAAGTGCGTAGAAGAATACAAGATTTATTCGATAAGTAAAATTTAAACAGTTTTTAGCTATAGAAACAATAATAAAGAATTGGATACAAAAATGTTTTCTTACGCGCGGTAAAAATCAGAGCATGAAGTCATACCGCAAAGATTCTGAAAAAAGGAAAAAATATCATAATAAAAAACGATCTATTTTAAACGACGTGACTAGGTATAAACCGACCAATGATAAGAGAGTTGTAGAAGATTTTCGGATTACTTTCCGACAACGGACCAATCGGCAAAACTGACCGAGAAGAAGCGAAAGAGAACTTGAAACGTCACATGCGGATAAATGTCAGAAATACAAAACTTAAAAAAATCATAGCGCTGATAATACGATACATAAAAATGAAAAAAAACATTTTTTGGCTTTTTTAAATTGTCTATTAACAAATTAAAAAATATACAAAATAAACCACTGAACTTCCTCATTGAAATCACCCAAAAAACTTACCATGTCCTGCTAAGTTTATTGCTTTGACGAAGAAGCGCCAGCGTCCTATTTTATCTGTTATTATAAAACCTCCTTTATTTTTTATTTCCTGATAGCCATCCGGATATTTGACTGGAGTGAGTTATGGAGAATATTTCATCAAGATTCTAATCGATGTCTCCGAGCTTACGAAATTTAAAATCGTTCAGAATACTTGACCTCGACGCGTTAAAGCGCGTACAAAGCCACGCGTCTTTATGCGCCATTTTTGTGTGGTCGACCCTCTGAGCACGGAAACGGATAGCGCGTTAACGCGCTTATGACACTTAACCGGTCAAAATACCCTTTAGAGTTAAGTATTGTTCAGAAACCATGTTTGCACAAAATACCATACTTCCAATTCACAATACATTACTTACATATCGATAGTAATACTGATAACGCCCTTTGTTTGCCTTTCCCGGTATTGTGATGTTACAAAATCAGTCGACATCCATTCAAAAATGATGTTACCGATAGCGTCAACATTTCTGAAAATAACGCATTCTGATTTTAGAAAAAATACTTATAAGATAATAGTGAATTTTTAAGAGTTGATTCATTATAACGTGAATGTTATTGACTACAGAAAAATGTGTAATAGAGCAATTTAAGTGTTGTGGAAAATCTATACGAGATAAGAATTTTGGTTCAGAATGTTTGTGGCCGCAAATCTCGGAAAATAATCGATGGATTGACTCATTTTTTTACTGAACATTTCATTTTAGCAGAATAGTGTTTTTATATACTTTTTGTTCGGAAGTTCCAACGGAAATGGAACATTCTACGCGTTTTAAATTGACTCATAAATTGTCATAGTTAATAAGTACTGAATAACAGTTCTACACGGTGCTGCTATTTTTAAATTTTATCCAAAGTTACAACGGTTTTTCTTTATATTCTACAGCATAGTCACAAATTAATCATGTGTTTTCTTCACCCGCTCGCTCATTTTCCAAGTTACCATCGTGTAATTTAATCCATGCCATTACAATTTGGTTTTTTACTTGTTCGGTATTTTTTCCGGCTAGTTCTTTAATTTCATAGATAATTGGATCTGTAGAATATGACTAAAGATCCAATAATTTATAAAATGGCCTGCATTGGCTGGTTTAAGTGGCCTCTTTACACACTTTGTAACGGTCACCATTCTGCCTGTGTTTGAACAAAAACAAGGTTGGTCAGATTCCTCCGGCTGAAAAATTGTTTTCAGGCGTTGCCTAGTAGGTAAAATGGTTCAGCCAGATGAATCACACCCACTTGATAAAGGTTTTAGCTCTTTTACATTACAAAGTCAACATATGGAAGAGTTGAGGAAATGTGGATATTCAAACATAGGCAGAATGGTAAATATTACTCGGTGTGTAAAGGGGCCACTTAAACCAGCCAATAACAGGCTATAAGCCCTGTAAAAGCCTAGACTTCTATATTCCATTCTCAAAAATGTTTTCCCTCGGTTGCAACAAATTTAGATCTAAATAATCCTTAGGGGGGAAATTCAGCCCGTATACAAACATTTGGACATCTTAAAAGCATTATTGCAGTGTTATCCTTTACGCCAGCCAATGTAAAATAACCAGTCTGAAACTTCGTGCTTCAAGTTGGAATAAAATAATAATTATTAAAAAATTATTGGAGATAAGTTTTATCTTCTCGAACAGGCGCTGTGGCGCAGTTGGTTAGACGGCCAACTGTGAAACTGGCGTCGCGGGTTCGATTCCCGCCAGTTGCAAGAAATAATCTAAGAAAGATTTTTTCTCAATTGGTCTGGGTGTTGTGGTGTATTTTCCATTACCTCCTTCCATATGCCCTCTATCCTACCTGCTGACAAGCCTCTAAATAGAGACATAGCAGGTTATTCCTTTAAAAAAGTAACACAAATATGTTCTCTAAATTTTATATTATAAAGTATTGAAAGTAATAATCTTCTAAACTCTTTTTCGTTTTTTCTTACATACCCAACCAAATACTGTATTCACGTGTAGTTTAACATTATTTTCTTTTTTTCAGCACTTCAGATGGTTCCTGCTTATCTCAAACTCCTCAAAACGCAAAGACCTTCACTCCAGTGCTGAGATCGAGACGCCTTTCATCGACTCGAAGAATAGCGTCATCTGGGCGTTGTAATCATAGCAACATAAAAATGACTCCAATTCCAAGACACCTCAGCAAAAATCTTTTTGGGGAAATAGAATCGGTCCCCGTTATTTGTCCTCCAAAGAAATCTCTTTTTCTGGAGCTTCCAAGTCATGACGGAATAGTTGAAGAAGACTTGTTTTTCCATCCAATTAGACTAAGCAGTGACCCTTCGCGTGAATTATGAAATTAACATTGAAAAAACATTTCCAAAGAAAAAAAAACGTATTTGTTAATATTCTAATATCCCGCCTATTTTAAATGACAATAATGCACAGTGTTGCCTTCGAAAAAATGTAATCTCGCCGTAAATTAATTTGTGGAGTTTAACTGTGTTTGTGAAAGCGTTAAAATTTCTATACATAAATGCGAAGAAAATGTTATTAACTAGCGGTAAACAGAATTTATGAATGTGGAAGTATTTAAAAAAGATAATGAGTAGCAGTGAATTGATTATCTAGTCGTTACTTGAAAATATAAATTAATAAATGGTTTTAACAAATTTCATGTTATTATGCTTGATTAAAAAAACCAATAATATTTTTTGAAAATATTGATATTACTATATTTTTGGTAAAGTATGCTCATCTAATTGTGACTGGAATGTATGAAATGTTTTACAATGATAAAAATACAAAACAATGAAAATTGTATTAGACGATCGCTAAAAAAAATATATTTTGTTTCATATACGAGACTGTTTCAATAATTAGTTTTTAATTATTTTGTAGCAGCCAATACACTATTTAGATACATTATTTTTCTTGGTGAGACGTTCAAACATCTTGTTTATATTTTATTGATAATATTGATATTAACTTGAATAATAGACTGCCATGTACAAGTGGAATATTTTTTAAGGATTTCCTAACGCCTAGTAAATTATTTTATTCAAAATCTGTAATAATTTAGTAGTTCTATGGCCTTACTTATAAACCTGACATAAAGTTGCGCCTAGGTATAGTGGTAAAATAAGGATGGGAATACTATTCTTATTCTATCTCTATAATGAAGGTGGTATTTTCATCCGTATTCTACCACTATACGTAGGTGTATCTTTACGCCAAGTTTATGAGTAACGCCCCTATAATATTAAGTCATTAATTTACAAATCACATATATACAATGTTGACATAAGCCAAAAAAATCAATCATGCCATGTAGAATCGTAAACAATTATAATTAAATATTTTATTCAGCTCAAATTTATTGCATGTATTTTATTTTAACGAGTCTTTATATTTAAACAATCAATAAATATTTAAGCCTAATCTAACAAATTTACTAATTCGGCAACTACACGCCAGTAATACAAAATTTATCTGCATTTAATATAATTTTTGTATGTTTCCAAATTTCCTGATCCCAAATTTTCTGAAATATTTCAAATTATTTCCCGTAAAAACGAGAACAATAATTTGTATCAGTCATGTTATTTATTTTTATTGAAACACCATGATCAACATAGTAATGAAAAATTATTTCCGATTGGATTGGGCAACTTTGATAAACGTTGACACGTCAAATTATGATATTTTGTTCAAATATTGTTTGTAAATAAAATATATCACAATATTCAAATGGATTTTATTGCCGCCCCTTTATGATTTATTCTTAAATCAATTCTAAGGCCCAATGTTACCTACAAATAGTAATTATTAGTATGGATAATAATGATTCAAGTAGCGTAATTTTTGTGGAAAGAACCTAAATGAAACGAAAAATATACAAAATACGTACTTTAATTTTTCTGTTTCTATTTCACCCACATGAATGTTTTACCTTCTAGTTAATTATTATAATTAAGGATAATTTGATAACTTATTTAAGGGCATTAACTTAAAATGTAATTAAACAATTGATTTTGTCATCAGATGCTAATGATTTTTTTAAATGACTGTATTGGACTGAGAAGCTAGGATATAGAGACTAACAAAAACAGAAAAAATCAAATTATAGGGGTTTTATTGCTTTTGAAATAATACCGCGAATTAAAATCACATTAAAAAGTCACTGAAAAAGTATCCTGCAAAATTATTTGTACAATTAAATTTAAAAACCGCTCCTTTACTTTTAACCGCTGATAACGATCTGAATGTTTGGCAATCTGGATGAGTGGAATTTGGATAACGGAAGTTCTTCTGTAGTTAACTAATAATAAAAATAAATGTATTATTTAGAATACCTGCATACGTTTATGTTAAAAATATAGTATATGTTATTTTCTTACAATGTTAATTTACAAATAATTGTTAATTTACAAATAATTGGAAGTGCAGTGTTTTAAAAAAAAACATTTGTTAATAGACCTTAAACTAAACCAAAAAAAAGTAATTATATATCGTATTATCAGCCCTTTGATTTTTTAAAGTTTTGTATTTCTGAAATAACTCCACGTGAGACGTCAGAGGTTCTTCCGATTGGTTCATTCACAATAAGCAAACCGGATATCCTTCACAGCTCTTATATCATTAGTTGGTTCATATGATCCAGTGACGTTGTTCAAAGTAGTGCGTTTTTATTAAAATATTTTTATTGTTTTTCGCATACATTTTCAAGAAACTTTTGAATTACCATTTAATGCGGTAATTTTTACCGCGCGCAAGAAAATATTTTTTGTATACAATTTCCTGTAGAGTTGAAGTTCATCATTGATAGGAAGTGTACATTTTATGGTATTATTTCCTATATCTACATATACGTAACGCTCCTGTATATATTTACCTAAAACCAACTAAAAGTGAGAAAAACATTATCATATTGTCAGCATTATTTTGACTTAAATCATTTTTATTTTTATTCTATGGAAATCAATCTTTCGAAACATAGTCGGGGGTTATATCTTCTTTTCCGATTTCAAACTCACTGTCATACAGGATACAGGTCTATTTACGGGCTGAAGAATATACTTAGTTCTCTCTGTAAAATAGAAGCAAAATCCTGTATAAGTGTTTTTGACTCAATGGCAGCTCTCAGATAAAAATACTGAAAAATATAATCGAGTGGAGAAACCTTCGCTTCGTAGTGTAGTGATAAGTGTATTCACCTACCGTGTTTGAGGTCCCGGGTTCGATTCCTGGGAAGATTTATAAGAAAAAACACTGAACTACTCCTTTTTCCTGGGACTGTCACCCGAAGCGTAAGATTGATAATCTTTTTGTATTATTATTTAACAACGCAGTGCCCTATGCACCATCCAGTGCGGATAAGGGTTTGATGATGATGGTGACGGACATACAGGGAAACTGGAATAAGGTAAATGAACTGACCACGATGTGTATTTGATAAATCACAAATTGATTATTTGCAGTGTAGGGTGCAGCGAAATATTTTACAGTTTTTGTATTTTGTTGTTTTGCACACTTTGATTATAAAAACATTATTATTTTATTAGTTTATCAGTATACCTATACAAACTTGAAAATAAATGTGTGAATCTGAATGAAGATTTTATTCTTAATTTTAACAGTTTCGGTAAAGGAAAAGCGCTTGCAGATTAATTCTTTTCTACACGCCTACCGCAAATATCAATGTTTGTGTTATTATGATTATTTTGGACATTTTTATTTTTTGTGGAAATCATCTCTAAGGTGCTGTGCCAACACATCTTGCAGCTTCATAGCGCATGCGCTGTTGGGACTTTAGTTCCTTAGGCCCGTATAACAATGGGAAGTTTACATTTAACAATTTTATCTACAAAGTAAAATTATGTTTTCAATTACAGGTAACCGACAAGGGTACTTTGAATGTTCATACAAATATACACGTTTTCATGCATAAATATTGATTTTACCTTGTACCGTCTCGATATGTGCCGATGAAGATAGCGTATGCTATCAAAGCCAATCATAGGAGCTTTATTAAAACACGCCTTGCAGCTACAGAGTATATGAACGGCTTTAAATATATAATCCAATTACATGTTTTTAAAAATATGTTTGAAAATGAAGTGTAAAAAATAATGGTTTGCATCTAGGGGCTGGATTACAAGACCAGTTACGGATCACATATGAAAGCTATATTACTAAACGTCTTGCAGGTACAAAGCGCATGGACGAATGGAATGTATTCGTTTTGTAACCTGTGCTAGTGATTAGATTTAGTATATAGGTATGTATTGTACATTTTTTTACCTCTTGTTTGTCATACGTTATGTTTTTAGACTTTATTTTATTCTTGCTTGTAATCTTGGGTTTGATTTCTGGACATGGTTGATAAGAAACTGCTATACTATTCTTTATTCGCCCGGACACGAAGAGTAGGTACTAAAAGCGCAAGATTTAGCATTCAACTAATACAATTAACGTAAGTATCAAGGTAAATTGTGCTTGCAGTTTCAATGATAAAATGAAAAAAAAAACATGAATATTTTTAAGTACGTCACCCGGCCCTATTAGATTTAATTGATTGATTCTGATGATTAATACCTATTGTAATTGACGCAGGCCTTTTTTTACCAGCATACATTATGTCTAGCAAGTACATTGCTTAAAGTAATCTTCGAACTTTGAGCCGTGGTTAATAATTGCCATTTAGGCATATGCAGAGCGTACAGTGTTCAGCACAATTTGTTATAATAAGAAATTAAAGCATTGTTACATTATGTCCAAAAGTAATATAGGTAAATTTAATCAACCGTGTGTTGAGCGTGTTCAAATGTTTGTAGACAGGCTGGATTTTACTCTCTAAAAAGTTATTAATATAAGCATTTATTGCAACAGAGAGGGAAAACATTTTTGAGAAGGGAATATGGAAGTCTAGGTCTTCACAGGGCTTATGATCTATCATTGGCTGGTTTAAATGGCCTCTTTACACACTATGTAACATTCACCATATTGCTTATGTTTAACCAACCATATTTTCCATCCATACATGTTAACTTTTGTAAGTAAATGAGCTAAAACCATCAATATCAACCTGCACTTGGTATACTTATGCAGTGCCTTATACATAATGATAATGTAAGGAATCTCGAAATAAGACATTAGACGTAGCAACCAACGGTAACAATTATCATCACGCGGAAGTTATGCGACTAGCTGGGCCACATGCTTCATCCTTAATATATATATATATCACAGATGCCTCCTGAGAGCCTTAACCACGCTTGCTTACTTTGCAAGAGATCATTCAGGTTCTCGTGGTACTGAACGTCTACAGCTGACAGTTCGTCTGCACTTCAAGCCTCACCTGCAAGTGGCAGATACGTTTAGGTATTTAAAACCTAAACTGCATAACATATACATTGCTTGTTTTTTTTATATCTCTAGTTTCTTTGTTGAATTATCTTAAAAATAATAATCACTTTAAAACTGATATTTTTTTCAACCTCCATGTCGTCGCTTCAGTTTGTTTTCGTCCAACAGACCAAAAAACAAATCTGCAGAAATAGAGCTTACAAGATTTTTTTACGAAATAAACATAAATAATGACCACAACTTAAAACTACATTCGTTAAAAAAACCCTTAAGCAATTAAAAAAATTCCATTTGAATTTTATAAATAAAGGCTCTTTCAGAACTCTTTTACACTGAACTCAATTTCGTTAAAAATGGTCTGATGGACAAAATCTATCTAAAGCGACGATATATTTATTATTTTTGTGGCAAACATATTGTTTTTCGATATTCATAGTCAATTGTTATCTAATGGCAACATTCACTCGTAAACCTCGCGCCTTGGCGCAGACGGTGAAATCTGTATCTCTAAACAAAACAATTGAATAGCGTCTGTCATCTGTTATTAGTGTCATTCTGGTGGGCCAGCAACTGTGGACGAAATATATGAAAGTAGTAAAACGTATTGTTGATTCTACTTTTCGTCGACTGACTTTCTTAGATTAGTATTGTCGCATATGAATGCTGTTGTAAACAATAACGGCTGAATACCCAAACTGAATGATATATTTGTTCCAGTTTATTTTGAAAAAACATGTTCAAATTTCTTATAATTATTTTATCATGTCTTCATTTTTGTCATTCTTCTACGCCTATAGTTATGTGGCATGGCATGGGTAAGTCAGTTTATTATCTTTCATGTATTCTAGATGTTTGAATTGATCAATTTAACTAGTAGTGAAGTAAAATTACAATAAAAATTCATGTCTATATATACATCTGTCTAGTTTGCGTCAGGGCGAATGAAAAATACAGTTCTCTGAGTGAAAAAGAACCAGAATCCTGGATGAGTGTTTTCGATTTGGTGACTACTCTCAGGTTGAAATTTTGAAAAAGAAATTCGAGCGGAGAAAAGTCCACCTCGTAGTGTTTGGACGGTTCGCCTATCATGCAGGTCCTGGGTTTGATTCGTCCAGGTTTGATGTGAAATATTGATTTAATGTTCAAACTGCAATATTTCATTGTTCGTAGACTGGCACCTGAAATGTAGGTCTGATCATATTACATTTTTCAGTTCAGTTCACTGCGATAACACAGAGTTTATTGGCAAAAAATATAAATTGCATACTTGCATTACAAAATATGTGTTTGACTTGTAAAAATTGCAGGAAAATATTCTTAGCAGCTTCATTCATTCCTTTATTCCTTTAGCTTCATGTAACAGATGATTGAAATACCCTGCATTTGGTTTACCAATGCAGTGCCCTATGCACCACGGGATGTGAAAAGGACAATGATGATATACATCGTACATTTTATACAAAAAAGCTAATTGAAAAATATTTATTTGAAGGTGATGCTTGCTGCCTTCCATATAGCTTGGGACCCTTCAAAAGCTTCCTCGAGAGCCAAATTGATGGTGTTTATGTTAAATCTCTACGGGTGGGAGACTCTATCACTCAGGACCTGGAAAATGGCTACTTCATGGCAGCTAATAAACAGATAGACTATGTGTGCCAGCAACTTGCTGAAGACCCTAACCTTAAAGGAGGTTTTCACGCTATTGGATTCTCGCAAGGAAGCCAGTTTTTGTAAGTGCTAACATTGATTATTATATATTCTAGAACAGTGATAGCTAACCTATTGACCAGTAGCTCAATCACAAATAACTATCGACGTGCTAATAAGCGATGTGATAACAATTTCTCACCGTGGTTGTTTATCATATTCGCGATCACAATGCAACATCCGTGAACAGCTAATATTAAATGTCAAAATATTTACGTTTCGCGACGTATAATCCTGCTGCGCAATCACATATTTTAATTTCACTAGTATAAATATGGAAAATATTCCAAAACTGCTATTTTGATTTATTTATTTATTTAAATTTATTTCAACAGAGAGGAAATTTTTTTTCGAGAATAGGGAGGAAATCCAGCCAGTCTGCAAGCATTTGGACATAATCAAACATTGTTGAATTACTACCTGGTAAAAGAAGAAGTATAAAAATTGGAAAATTGTTTTCAGGCGTTGCCTAGTAGGTGATTTGGTTCAGCCGGATGAATCTCACCCACGTGATAAAGGTTTCAGCTCTTTTACTTCACAAAAGTCAACAGATGGAAGAGTTTAGGAAATGTGGATGTTCAAACATGGGCAGAATGGTGAATGTTACACAGTGTGTAAAGTGGCCACTTAAACCAGCCAATGACAGGTCATAAGCCCTGTAAATGCCTAGACTTCCATATTCCCTTCTCGAAAACTTTTTCCCTCTCTGTTGAAATAAATTTAAATATGAACAACTCCCTAGGCAGGAAATCCAGCCAGTCTGCAAGCATTTGGACATAATCAAACATTATTTATTTATTATTTATCATGCTATTTATTGCATTTAGCCGGCAGTTGGCAAGCCAAATGTCAAGAAAAGTAGTCGCCATAGTAAACTGTAATTTTATTTCACTTTTTTGTATTAGATACTCCTTACTATTTTGCAAATGCGCTATATTGTATTATTTTTTATAGTAAATGCCGATTTTTCGCCAGTGAACTGTATTTATTTACGAGGAAAACAAAAAACAAACCAACACGAGCGTTGACTTATGACTGCGATAACTTAAGCATGTTCATTATTGTTCATTGTGATCGCTTGAATGCTTAGCATGTTTTTAAGCACGTCGATAGTTATTTGTGATCGAGCGACAGAATTGACACGCCAAGACATTTTGGGTGACACGTCTCGTTTACGGAGAGTCAGTATACTTTTGTGAAAGTCTCGGTGTTGAATAATATTAAAATAAGTAAAAGACACTGACTGACTGATGAAGTTTATAATGCTTGTTTATATTATAATATACAAAATACCAACCATCAATAATTGAAGATTTAGAAAATGCTATTCAGAAACATAAGTGTCAGTAATGTAAATAATAATTTGTTTCTGCTTTTTAATAATAATAAACAAATGGTTCACAAACAAAACTCTTTCATCAACATATTTCAACAGAAATGAAGAACATTTTAGAGAAGGTAATATAGAAGTCTAGCCATCTACAGGGCTTATGACCTATCAATGGCTGGTTTAAGTGGCCACTTTACACACTGTGACACTCACCATTCTGCCCATATTTGAACTGTTATCATTCAATTCTTTCATCTGTTGATGTTTGTGAAGTTAAAGAGCTGAAACCTTTATTTATGCGGGTGAGATTCATCTAATTGAATCATTTCACCTACATACTAGGCAACGCCTGAAAATGTTATTTTTTCATTTTCTATACTTCTCCATGGACAAGGTGGATTTATCAACAATATTTTGAGCTTGTCCAAATTTTTCTCTTTCAAAAACTCTTTCAAATGAAATAGGCTTCAAATTCTAAATTCAAATGAGTAAATACTGGGGCTGCAAAAATGATTAATATTCCTAGATGTGACACAAGCCACATTTTTCTTTTAGAATTTTGACACGCTGAGCTAAAAACATCTCTGTTATAGAATAATAATATAATTTTTAATTAATTCACATTGTTTTTTTGTTTATAGTTTTAAAAAATATTTACTATAAAAACATGAGACCTCTTGCATGGTAGGCGAACAGACTGACCATTTACTGACCATGTATTTGCATAAAGAATTATAAGTTTGCTTTGTATATTTTTCACATATAACAAATAAAAGTAAAAATAAAATGGTTTTACTTCAAAAATACTTTAAGAAAAGTATTTTATAAAAGTCTGTGCCCGGACGGAAAAAAATACAGTTCTGTGTGCGAAATAGAACCAGAACTCTGGACGCGTGTATTGATAATATAGATTAGAGGAACGACTTTAGTTTTAATTTATTTTTAAGAGGCACGTCCTTATCAAATATAATAGCATCCTTACACCGTCTAATAATGTTGTCTCTGTTTTATTTTGTAGACCAAATATTTCATAATAAAAAAAAGCTTTTAAATAGGAAGTTCATAAACAATTGCATGGTGCATTGACTCTATAATGACAGTGATGTATTATGCAATGCTGTATATAATTTAACGTATAGTGAGCGGTTAATAGTAATTTTATAAATTCCCAGCGTAGAAAGTTATTCTAAACAGTTGATAATAATAACTTCCTTGGCCTCGCATGTTTATGTCAATTTTTGTATCTTTATCCATTACTAAAAATAAGTACACAAAGAAAATTTAGTAAACATAATATGTAAGTCATAAGACTTATAAACCCCATTCGGCTACTTTTGCAACCTTGTAATAAATCTTGATAAAATTCTTGTAGAAAGAAATCGAGTAAAGATAGTTTCTTGTTTGGTCAAAGCTTTTGCCTGTAATCTGAGTTCGATTCTTTATGTCTATTTAATAAGTTATTTTCCACTGAAACATTTCAATCCAAAGTAAAACTAGTCATCTTTCCATCATGCACATAAAAAATGAAAAAAGCACCTTGTCAGGTGCGCATTTGGGAATCTTGATGATATTTTTAATGTTGTTACGGATTAAATTTAACAAATAAACCATAACGCCGTTTCCCCTTAGAAATAGCCAGAGAGGATAGAATGCCATTTCACTCTGTCTTTTCATCTAGACATCTCTTCCTCCTCATTCATACATCTTCTTATGTACGCTTGCTGATTTTTCCAACTTTTGACATGTATTTTTCGGATTAAGTCATGATATTTCTTTCTTAGCCTTCCTCGATCTCGGCATCCATCAACATTTGCACTGTAAATATTTTTTGCCGTTCTTTCGCTGTCCATTCGCTTTATGCATCCAAACGAACGCAGAACTCCTTTCTTGATTTTGTCGATAATGCTTATCTATGCCTTACACAATGCACAGATCTAGATATTTGTGCACCTATCGTACGTAGTTTTACCACAAACATTTTGACAGCACTAAGCCAAGCCTACTTTCATCCTTGATTTTTCAACTCCATATTTTTCTTCCATACATAAGGGTCAGCACCAGGACTCCATTATGTACAGCTGATTTTGTTAATAATAATTAAATTTATAAAATATTTCATTATACTAGGAGAGCAGTTGTGCAGAGATGTGGACACAAGATCCCTCGTGTCATCAACCTTATATCTCTAGGGGGCCAGCACCAGGGAGTGTATGGACTACCCAACTGTGGAGCCCTGGCACACGAGACTTGTGACTACATGAGGCGCCTTCTGAATCATGCGGCTTACTTTGGGTAAATATTATAACAAAATTATCAAAATAACTACTTCTATTAAATCCTGGATTCAAACTAAAAATATTAACTCTTTTTTTCTATGATATATTTTATTGCCTTTTATAAGGAATATTTTTATGTTTTTTTATATCCTTTTTTAATTACTTTAAATAAAAAAGTATTATTTAATCTAATTTAACAGAATATTTTCTTTTCTCTTTCTTATATTACACAAAAATATTATACCTGTCTATTTATTAGAGGAGCGAAAAATTCATAAACATTTCTTGTAAACCCACGAACAGGCCATGCCTTAATGGGATTTTTTTGTTTACTATTTTTACTGTTAATATGTATTTCATTGTTATGTAATTATCCTTTATTTTATTAAAACTCTGTTGTACCCTTTCATGGATATTGTAAAAAAACGAAAAAATCATATTAATAAAAAAAATATCTTAAAATTTAAAACAAAACAACAAAAATTCTAGCTATAAGTTTAATATTTTTTATCTTCAAATGTGCGTGCTTACACAAGCAAAAAATCAAGTTTATTTGGTTCACCGACAGGCACCAACACAGTAACATAGGGTTATTAAACATTCGAACACACTGTAATTTAATTTTATAATTTTTTGGTTAAGACGCTTGACCCACGCACGAAACGCTTCGGGTTCAATTTCCTGTAAAAACAAACTCTAAAATGTGATTTTCCTCATGCTTGGGTTTTCTGCGCTGTAATTCACCACTGCGATTTCCTGGGGTGGTATTCCAAACGCTCTTGCAGCCGTATTATCTTGCATATTTACGTACAAAATACACGAGAAAAGCTTTTTTCTCGTGCAGCGAGAGCGGTTCAGAATAGCAGCCCTGGCTTGTTGTGGTAAAATAATAAATTTTCGGTTTTAGAAAGAAGTCTTTTTTGTAGAAGCTAGTGGGCTTGTTTTCCTTTTTACTAAACATGCAAAATATAATTTTCAGTTGGGTTCAGAAACTGCTAGTCCAGGCAACGTATTGGCACGACCCCCTGAATGAATCCGAGTACAGGCAGTACAGCGAGTTCCTCGCCGACATCAACAACGAGAATGCCATTAACAAGACGTACATCGACAACTTGGTGAAGTTGAAACACTTTGTGCTCGTCATGTTCAAAGATGACTCCATTGTACAGCCACGAGAAACAGAATGGTTTGGTTTCTACAAGCCCGGACAGGCTAAGGAAATGCAGACTTTGCAAGAGTCCAACCTCTATCAAAAGGTAATGTCAATCTGCAATTGAACTTAGTTATGCAGAAAGCAGTCAGTCTAAAATTTTGAAAAAATGGGATGTTTGTGTTGGGTTTAAGAAGGTCAATTCTATGTTCTGCTAAAAACACCGAGGCCACTTTGAATAAAAATAAACTAATAATCACCTTCTGAAAATGTCATGATTTCAAAATGTCACAAAAATAAATGTCACCTAATACATTCAGAGGTTGTAGCTGGCTCATTCTGGCTGTTTTCTGCAAAATGAATATTTTAGATTGTGCGGTCAGCCAGACTTAAAAAAAAAAACAAAATTCCTTTAAAACATAATTAAATTATTTTAAAAGTTATTAAAACAAATCAATTAAGTGATTCATTACAATTAAGTACCCTTATAAATATAAAATAATATGATCAACACATAATGACACAACAAACGTCAGAGTTTTACTGGGGCTGGCTAATTTCTGCAAATGCACGCCTTGTGTGGTCAGCCAAACTTTAAAAATCATTAAAACTGGTCAATAACATAATTTAATTATAATTGTATTAAAAAAAAATCGACTGCATGAATTATATATCATTTCTCAAAGTAAAAAACATTTGGACCATTGTGTAAATTCGATTATTAATTCTTTTCACAAAAGTGCAACATATATAGTTTCACTTTTCTATGCATAACTTCTCTTCTGCATAACTATACATTTATGATTTACACCCAAGCAGATAAAGTATTTTTTAATAACTTTGTAAAATACAACTGGCTTCCTGGCGAGTGTTTTAGATTAGATGGCTACTCCCAGGTGAAAATCATAAAAATATTCATCTTAAAAGTGGTTCTTTCTGCCTTGCAAGTTATTTCATTGTTGATCCAGATACGCTGCAATTGGAAGACCAATACGTGCCCTATCCAACGATGGGTGCAGAAAAGGGAAATGATAATGATAGCTAATTGTACATATGGATAGTTTATTTATTTATTTAAGTATTTAGTCCATTTAACAATGGCAAACACTTTTCCTTATAATACATACAGGACAATTTAAATAAAATACAACTAAAAAAAATTCAATCTTGTACTAAAAAAATAAATAATTACTACCTCTATCTTAGTGATTGTTTAAATCTAGAAAAGCTAACACCAAAAAAGTCTAGATAAGTTTACCTTAATAGTCTAAAGGTTTAATATAAATAATGTACTATGAGAATTCCTAATTATGCTGTCCTTTCAAAACATTAAGGGCTTATTTTTACTATATTGTTGGTGATACTGCAATACCGCGTAACCAGATTTTTCACAAAAATGTTTTACTTAAATAAATGTTAAATAAATTCATTATAGGGATTAAGAGCCGTTAGTTTTTAATTGTTTCTATTTTTACTCTAAACAATAATAGTTTTTCTGATATTCCAGCAGTATTTTTGGTTGGTTAAAATCGTAAGTAATATATTAAACAGATCGCTTTTTAACCTTTCCCTTACTGTCCCAAAACATCCGCGCGTTACGCTGTGTAGTCATTATACATGCAAAAATTGAGAGATTTTAAATCTGCAAAATATAATATTCATAGGCAATTGCTTCAATTATTTATAGTTGAAGTCAAAAGTGATAATACTTTTAATCCAATAGCTAAAAACATGAAAAACATCACTATCCCACGCTCGCAGCGCGGGCGAAACAACCACTTGTGACGAAAGTCAGAAGCTACTGACGGGCATCTGGGAGAAGTACTAGAAACCCGATTATACCTGTATTATCGAGAGCGAGGCGTAAAGAGTGTGTCAGACAATTATACAGTAGAGTCTCGGTTATCCGACTTTCCGAGTTATCCGACCTACCGGGGCAGTGCCCCTTTCCTTTACCCGACTGCACGAATTATATTTGCGCGCCAGGCGACAGTCCTTAGTCCTCAGTGCTTACGTAGCTCTTTTGCTGAGCTTTCGTTCGTTAAATTAATTTATGTTACATGTACATATTTGAAATGTTTTCCATGTGCAACTAAAATAATGTAACACATTTACAATGTCGTTTTTAACATTTTCCGTGTTATCCGATCTTTTCGCTTATCCGACCCTGCCGCGGCCGGTTTAGGTCGGATAATCGAGACTACTGTTTATTAATACATTTTTATTACGTGCTCCGCAACATTCGACACATTGGTGAACTTTCTATTGTATTGGCGATTTATCTCCCATTTTTAATAAAATGCTTTTTCTGTTCCTAATAATCATTAATTATATAATAAAAAAATATTTGTAACAATACGTAAAAAGAGGAATACCAAAAATCTTATTCCATAATTTATTATATTTATGTAGAAATTATTAGATGCAATGTGTACTAGCTACTCATCACTGGGAAGAGAGAGTTAAAATCCCCTGCCAAAATTTTTTTTAATAGGGTATCGCTGTATCACCGATGATTTTTTTTCTTTTTTTAAAATTATCGATTGACTCTGAAATTCGGAACAAGTCACAAATATGTATGTTTCAAAGAAATTATCTAACACTAGCAGATTATAATTTCACATAAAAAAAATATTAAAAATATATATGATTTCCTTTCAATTTAAGTCTGCATAGATGCAACACAAATTAAGCACAAAACCATTATTCCTTCGTGGGAAATTAAAAGTAATGATAAATATAAAAATTAAAAGTCAAACTAAATTTCCCAATTCTTGTAATAAAATATTAATTCATTTTTTAATGTTTTTAAAATTATATAAATTACTAAAAAAGTACTGTAATTAAAACTCTGAACAAACTCCCTCTCTAAACACGAGCATCTTACACCATTAGATGGGTAGAAACGTTAAGTATATCCTGTAAAATGCATATTTATATGGCTGTATAAAAATAATAATAATTCTGGGAATAGAAATCCATTCCTTACTGTGTATTGGTAAATTATATTTTTATATTTTATTTTAGGATCTGCTCGGCTTGAAGAAAATGGACAAAGCAGGCAAACTAGTATTTCTCTCGACACCCGGAAATCACCTGCAGTTTTCTGAAGAGTGGTTTGTAAATAGTATCCTTAATCCATATCTCCAATAAAATATGAATTGTTATAATTGTTCAATTTGTTTCCTCAAATTAATTTACCACTTGCTACGGCAAATACATTCAAACATGTAAAAGTGCCTAGAGTTATCTACACTGCAGCAGCTATGAAGCTAAGAATTTAGAAAAGTTAACTGTTAATCAGTGAAAGTAACTGTCTATCTGATATTAGAAATGAACATGTATAATTTTAGAGGATTTTAAAGTTTAGTGGTGAATTATTATCAATCAAGGTTGTAATATCTGCCTCTGGGGCAGACAGATGCAAATCCAAACGTCAAATGTTCAACACAAGCCTAAAGAATCTACATTTGCTAAGTGATTTATAATAATTTATAGTATTAATTTATATTTTTAGTATATCAATACATTGGTTCTTTCATTATAAGACGTGCATTTCTTAAAAATCAATGGACATGGTCATAAACTGGATACGAAAATCGAAATGTCATTCATCAAATTCTGGATTTGCATCCGTCTGCCTCTGAGGTACAGATATATTTTTTTACACCAATGAATAATATAATTTATTATTTAAAAGGTTTTCTTAAATCTATTTTTTTTTCTGTCAATGGTAGTTTAAAGTTTAATATTTTAACTTCACATTTTCATAGACTGATTTCAAAGACTATTTTATTTAAACCATTTTTGTTGATGTTTCTTGGTGTTTAACTGTCTAGCACGGGCATTACAAAACGGCGACAGCACATCAAACGATATAAAATGGGTTACTAGAGGCAATGTTATAAAAATTGTTTTTAATAATTTATTATTTATACTTGGAAAATATACGCAATTAATAAATACGAGGAGCGATAGATCAAAGTGTATTTATTCCAATAATTATGTATATTGATTTTGGAATACATGCAAATATTTATAATTTATTTAAAGAAACATGACAAGCAATCAACTTCATGCAATAGAATGGGTAACATATTAAATATTTAATTGCTAATATGTAATATTTTTTCTAAATGCATTATAAAATAGTCGGTCTTGTGGTGTAATGGTCAGCACATTAGCCTACCATGCAAGAGGTCTCAGGCTCGATTCCCGACATGGTTGATATGAAATATTATTTAAAAGGGTGCTTTTACACTAGCATATTTCATAGTCCCTAGACTGGTACCTAAAGCGTAAGACTGATCACCTTACCTTCATATAACTAAATAAATAGTCCAGATCTTGTCTTGATGTCCCTCATGTTTGTCAATGCTTCTTTTCTTTTTTTTTAAATGTTTTTAACTATTCTTTTATTGTAATATTAATATTAGAAGCCACCAGATCTGTATATCCGACAGGACCTATAACAGGGCCACGGATAGTAGCGAGAAGCTCCATTCAGTAATCATAGAGAAGGGGAAAGGGACAAGACCACAGAATTTGTGTTCAGAAGATTGGTTAGGATATCCGCAGCAGCACGAAGGGGAGTCAACAATATTAAAAACAAATAATTTTTGAGATTTATATACAAGAAAACCTATACATCATTGTTCTTTCATTGTTTACTTTTTTTACACAGCGCTGCGTGAAATGTATCCACCACGTCAAAAGAGGTTCCGGTGGATTATAATTTATTAAATATACTAATTTTTTTTACTAAATGTTATTAAATATTTGTATACAACCACTTACTGACTTTTCTATGTCTACGGGGTTTCGAGACGTACTCGTCTCTTTGTCGAAACACCGATTAAACTAACATTTAAATCCCACTACACACCTTCACCATAGTTACTGCACAAAAATATAAAACCAACGGGCTGATTTGAAACCCCATGCTTTTAGTCGGTAACATTAACATGCGCAGTACTTGTGTCAGTCGGTGAGTGGTTATATACAAATATTAAATTACATTTAGTAGCGTATTTGACCTTAAAGCTAATCCTTTAAATATAAAAAAAACAATTTTTCGAATCAATATGTTATTCATAATGTATTTTTTATATGTGTAATATTTTATAACCTAATTTGAAAGATACCTGTAGTTCTTAGATTATTTTACTAGAAACCAAAATAAGTAGGTACATAATTTCAAAATTGTCAGAAAAATATGTTTTCTTTTAAACTTTTTGCCTAATAAATATATAATATACTGAAAGATACTGGTTTTTACTACTTTTTCCTTTTGCTGAGAAAATGAAAGAAATTTTTGTTGAGAAAAATTTAAATAGAATATAACAAATGTATGTGCTCAAAAATCCATTTGCAAACGGTGCATTCAAAAACAAACATTTGACAAATATGCATACTGTCTAATAAATATACTATCCATAATTTATAAAAATAATAATATAAAGTACTTTTTTATTATTTAAAAAAAAGAAAAACAAAGTCAAGTATTTATTATATGTAGACTAATGTGACATCGTAGCCACACAAAGGTTTTAAAAAAAATAGTTATATTAATTCCATAAATCGATTCTATACTATTTTGTCCACCTCGTAGTCTAATGGTCAGCAGGTTGGCCTACCATGCGAGAGGTCTGGGGTTCTATTCCTGACATATTTGACATGAAATATTTATTTTAAAAAGTTATTTTACACTAGATTTTCTGAAAGTTTGATTTTACTGTTTACAACATTGATGTGCCATCAATTTGTTTTTTTATTGTTGTGTTTCTGATCATATATAATATCGTATTTGTAATGATATACTCTTGTGTCTGTGTCAACTAATCGCTTGTCCCAACTCAACACAGGACTTTTAGTCCAATGGAGTTGGGATTTATGTCTCAAATCTCTTAATCCGTCTTCATTGGAGAGATGCAGAACTGAAATGCACCTTATATGCATTTTCAAAATACTTAATGCTTTAAGTGATGTCCCATCTCTGTTGCAATCAATTTCTTTTCATGTTCCCAACCGTGTCACCAGAAGTCAAAATCTGCTATTTATAAAATCTTCTAAGAGCAACTTTGGTTTTTATGCCCCAATGTCCAGAATTTGTAGATTAGTCAATTCATCACACGACTTGGAATTTTTTGGGATAGATCTTCCGGATTTTCGTAGATCTCTTCGCGACTAAACAGTGTGGGATGAAGTTGGATTGGCATGGTTTAGCTTAAAGTTTTAGGTCTTTCGTTTTTTTTTAATATATTGTATACAATTATTGTTTTGCCCTTGTTTGTCTTTACTAAATAGTTTTATGTTCTTTTTGTTCAGTTTCTTGCATTTATGTTTCTTCATGTAACTGTTGTAATTGGGTAAGGCCGTATATATAATAAATAAATAATGTGTAAAAAAACTGCCTTGAAGTAAATAAATAAATATCTGTTAAGTAGCATTTATACAAAATTTACCTAGATAATTTAAATAGGAGATATTTTAACCTTTTGATGGTGGATTAATATTTTTCAAACTTGTAAGTATATTTTTTTGAAACAAAATTTTGTAATCTTAATGAGAAATCAAAATTACTTTTAAAAATTAAAAATCACTTGACTGATATTGCTGGCCCAATGAAGATTTTTATTTTCGTTACGCATTTCAGTAATAAAATTAAGATATCAAATATTAATTTAAAAATGCGTTTCATGTTTCAATACGTGATAGTCACTGAACATGCACTTGAAGGGAAAATCTGATCATAAGAATTTGATTAAGATATGCTGTGATTGGTGCATTTTAAATATGTGTCCTTAGGGATGAAGAATCTAGTTCTTTATGTGAAATTGAACCAGAACCTTCGACAAATATTCTGCGTTGGAGCTAGGAACTGTCCAGGCAGGCGGCTGCCAGGGATGCAACTCTCAGGGGGCATGCTTTGCGGGCCCACAGCCTTCTTTTCTCTTTTTCTGCCAAGAAAAAAATTCTTAAGGGGGCCCCAAATTCAAATCTGGCCAGGGGCGCTCATGACCCTGGCTACAACGCTGCAAAGATTTTTGACTCAATAGCTAAGAGATCTGAAAGAAATCCTGAAAAAATGAATCGAGAAATAAGTGCGTATTGTAGTTTAGCAGTTGGCGCATTCGCCTACTATTCTTCAGGTCCTGTGTGATCCCTGGCACGATGGACGTCAGCTATTGGTTTTAAACTTGATTTTACACACAATCCAAGAATTATAGGGGTTTGGACGACCTGCTGGCCTCTGCTAATTTATCCTCATTATTTATTGTTTTTAAAAATAGTTTAGCTAACTTTCCATTAACATAGAGACTCCCGGGACTCTATAGCAGCTGCAGTTGGATGGTGAACACTTTGGATACCCTAAATTCAATATTCTACTGTCTACTGTCTATACCTAGGTTGCGATTAGTGGAAAGTTGACTTCTTCAAAAACCTGTAATTTGATATGTCGACCCCTTGGAATAACAAGATTTCAATTAACAATTTGAATTACCAAGTGAAAACAGTTCTTTTTGATGATAGTCTTTATTCCCTTGTACACACAAACACTATCTACTGAATAATAAAAGGATTTAGGAAGTGTGAAAAGTTTCAATTCTGACCAGTTATTTAATAAGAAAAAAGGTTCATAAATTGTATTGAATAATAAGTATCAGTGCCAGATGGAACATTGTAATTCCAAGGGGTCGATGTTTCAAAAATTATTTTGTATCAATCTTCAACTTTTTATGCAGAAAATTACTTCATAAACAATTGAAGATATCTTTATTTACTTTTTGTTGTAAAACGGGTCGACCGGCACCTGAAGTGAAATACTGATCAGTTAACATACATGTAGATACTCAACATTTAAGTTCCAATGCAGTGTCCTATGCACTATTAGGTGCATAGGTGCAGATAAAGGAATAACAATGATGACGATGTAGGTTTTTTAATTATCTGGAAAGGTATTATTTTTTTCTCCTAGGCTGATACAAAAAGGCATGCCAAGATAAACACCATTTCTCACAGTAACAACAAAACCTCGCACTCCACAAAATGTGATATTACGTCACGTACAGTGAAGAGTTTAGGCTCTCGGCAAGTAGAGGCAGGCATACAAGTTCACCTGTGCCATACAGAAATGTCTTCTCCATAATGAAATGCTAACCAGAGCATTAATATAAAGATGTAGGATGTGTGAACACGGGGTACATTGGACACGCACAGGGGTGAATGAGGAATATATCAGAAAGTGAACTTCGCTTTTAGTAAAAAAATAGCATATCTTTTTTTTAAATCCATTCCAAAACAACCAAGGTTATACTAGTAAGTATTCTCACTATAAAATTTGTTATCATGCTATCAAAAAGTTGGATTTGCCCACAAATTGGATCAGGCCAAATAGGTAAAAAAAAAGTTAAATTTTATTCAATGTGTATTTGGGCTAGTTTTAAAATAATGTTTTCATCGACACGGGATACCCCAGTGACGAAACATTTTTTTTATTTAAATTTGTTGTATTTTATTTAAAAAAATACAAAAACTGTTTTTTTTTAGACTGCAATTGTACCTGGTTTATTAACTATAACAAAGCTTAACGAGATAAACTGCAAAAAGTATGTTTCTTTCAACAATTCTTACTATAGTGTGAGGATCTGGCAGGCATTTGCTTTATGAAGAAAAATCGTCTTGGAAATAACACAAAAAAAAATTGGCTTTTAAATAGTATCTAATATTATCTCCATTTCACATATTATGTAATGTTACTAAATTCGATATTATTTTTGTTTTATATAAAAGTTATGAGATTTTTTTCCTACAGGCATTCGATTTTTATTTTTCTAATTTTTTTTTGGTAGGAATTTGTGTATCTAAGAAGTATAATCACCAGGGATGGAAATACCGACAAAAATATCTAAAGGAGGGGGAGTGCTGGGAACACGATGAACGGTATACTAAACAATCAACTTTGGCAAAAAAATATAAGTCGCAGGAATTAAAATTAGACATTCACACTGGAGTCCTGAGTTGAAGGAGTATAGATGTTCAAACATAGGCAAAATGGTGAATGTTACTCAGTGTGTAAAGTGACTACTAAAACTAGCCAATGACAGGTCATATGCCCTGTAAATACCTTAATTTATATAGTCCCTTCCAAGTGTTCTTCATCTCTATTAATTATAATATATTAATATTAATTAGCATTTTCTGTTTAACACAATGTATTATGTTGTGCAAGACTAACATTATTACACACAGGACGTTAAATCTTAATTACATAATTGGATGACAAATCCAGTGCTACATTCTGGAGTACATAACATTCATCCCCTCTATAAAGACGTCAAGAACAAAAAACCTTACAGGGGGTGGTAACACCAGTCAGCTCAATTCAGTCGGCCCAGTCCATTGTGTAGAAGCTCCCTGCATCATCAAGGACATTTTTAACACGTTCAACTTAGGTCCGAGGTTTGAACGCCGCTCTACCACAATAAAAAAGTTCAGTGCAACAGGAAATTGGATATAAATATGCTTTCTTACACGCGATAAAAATCAGGGTATTTGATTGTACGGCGAAGTTACTTAAAAATGTATGAAAACAATTTATGGAAATGATTTTAATAAAAACAAACTACTTTGTCGGCCTCGTGGTGTAATGGTCATCGTGTTTGTCTACCAAACAAGAGGTCTCGGGTTCGATTCCCGACATGGTCGCCACAAAATATTTATTTTAAAAGGTGTTTTCGCACTAGAACATTTCATAGTTTCTGTACTGGTACCTGAAGCGAAAAATAAAAATTAGTAAGTCATATTCGTTTTTTACCGAAAATTATCATAAAATACCGTAAATTAGGGTAGACCGGGGACAATTGTACCATTTTATCTTTAACGTTGTATGCTGAGGTAATTATTAATACTATTGCGGTAGTACTAATATTTTCATATACTTGGTTTATTAGACTAAAAGTTGGCATCACTTTTAAATGTATTGAATCAATATTAACAGAGATATTTGACCTTTAAGACGACCAAGTCGATTGGTACAATATTCCCCTACTCGGGGTCAATTGTACCAGAGATTTGATGTATGAAAATACAACGTTTTAGTTAGAAAAATGTATTATTTAAATGGTAATATAATAACAGAGCAGATTGTAATTGACTAAAATCAAAACACAGCGAACTTCTCAAAGAAAATCAACATTAAATTTAAAAAAACGTAAAACGAGTCTTCTCTCTTATTAAACAATAAAATCTGAGTTAAAGACTACAAAAAAATATTCTGTTAGTAAAGTTAACTACATTTTTGTAGTTTTATTGTTTACAATCAATAAAAAAACAATGAAAAATATCAATCAAAATATTGTATGGCAAAACACGTGGAACATTTGTCCCCATGGTACAATTATCCCCTGTAAAGACATCATTTTGTAATTTATTAGTAGGTTTAGATTTTAAAATCTGAATCACTATAATTCTTGCAGAATTGTAACCCATTGAAACTACAGCTCCATTTTCACAATTTTCACTTTAATTTTTGTATCTGATAAGAGTAACATGGCACAAGCCCAACATATCAGCAGCTGTGCGTATCGATTTTCCAGTTAAGATTTTTTCATAAAGATAGGTGTCTTTCGACGCTCTGTCAGTTGTTCTGGTTCTGGTCCGGGGACCTGATAAAAAAAAGAATAATCGATTGAGAAAATGACTATATTTATACATACTGTAAAATAGGGCGTTTTCTGGGAACGATGGAAGAAATTCCGCCAGGAGTCGCACACAAAAACAGGATCCTAAACTGTTTGGTTTTACCTGAGATATATTTAAATGTATTCTGTTCTATTAATGAAAAAATAAATCTGAAAAAAAAACCAAAGCGAATCCCCAAAATTATTTGCAAAACCTTTTTTTAACTTGTAAGTTAAATTTATTATGTTTTGTACATAAATCGATCAGTTGACAAAGTTTAAATATTATATTCTCTCCTCCTAGCGAGAAAATTAGTTTGCAAAAACGGCCAATAAAAAATGGTTTCTTTAGAATCGTTATTAAATTACAATAGAAAAAACTGAATATCTTAAGGGGTCAATTATACCGAAAATTGCTTCAATAGTCCCCTTAATGTCATTTTGTTTAAATTGCTAAAATTCTCATAAATCTCAACTCGATACCACATAAATATAATTAGAATATAGAGCCAACAACAGTAAGAAACGTTTAATCTGACACTGAGTAAAAAATAATGTCCCAAATTTGTGTTATGATCAATAAAATACAGTGGAAAAAACTTACTTTGAGTGCTTAAAAACGTATTTTCTCTGTCACAGACGTCCACTTCGCGCTATGTTTTCGTGTCACTGACAGTTTCTCGGGACGTGTTCTAGCATGTTTTTAACCCGGGTGTGCGGGGTATTCGCAATGGTACTACCGTCCCATGCTACAACCGTCCCGGTCTACCCTACAGTATTTTACCGCGCCTTTTAGTAAAATTACGTTAATTTACATACATAGTTTGATAGTATCTCAACAATTTTTTTTTTTTAAGCCACTGAACTTCCTCCTCATTTGATTCCCATCTTCTATCACGATAATCTGATTCGGGTAAGTAAGATTGCTAATACTTTTTTTAAATCAACCTTTCTTATTCCGAATGCGCCCCTGGCCGTCCCATTGTCCCCCTTCCCCTCCCCCCGCCATCTCTCGCTCTTACCACCCCTGAGGGGGCGACGGGGGCGCCATCTCACTCCGTGTTATTGCAAAGCGAATGAGTGTATACCATTTGGCGTAGGAACCTTAATCACCATCGTATGCACTTTTTCTTGTTTCTTAATGGATGCGCTCTTTTTATTGTCAAATCATCCCGCGGGTGCATTTGCTGCGCCGTGTCTTTCACCTGGATTAGAAAATACCTCTCCATTAGTGGTGCACACAGGTACCCAACTTTTATTAAAAAACATCCTTTCTGTGAGGAGTATGAAGAATAAAAGATACGCGTTGAATTATTAGACCGAGAATCAGTAGGATTTTGATTTAAAAAAATAACGTAAAAATTGAAATATGGAAATATCACTTTTTTTTTTACATATTATAAGTAATAAAGGTCTATGAAATACTGTGAACGGAGCAAATGGACAGCGAAAGAATGGCTAAAATGATCTACGATGCGAATGTTGATGGATGCAGAGAACAAGGAAGACCGAGAAAGACATGGCGCCATCAAGTCCGTCAAATACTTGAAGATGGACATGTCAAGAGTAGGAATAATTGGCGTGCGTGCATGAGAAGATGTATGAATGTAGAGGAAGCGAGGTCTGTATGCAAAGACAGAGTGATATAGCGTTCTGTCCTCTCTGACGCCTACCCCTATGAGAAACGGCGTGATGGTCTGTTTGTTTTTTGTCGATAATTTTGAATTCCTGATTCGATAATTTTTTTTCGCTTTTCAGAATATTTTTATATTTTCTTTGAAGTTCTCAGTCATGTTGATTCCCTCTCTTTCTTTCTACAATATCTTTCATTCACACACACCTTGTTTCACTCTCTTCGCTATGCTCCTTGCGCTGCTCCTCAATGGACGATGAAACTGTGACAGCGTGCGCGCTATGCATTTTTAGTGTGGCTAATTGTATCAATGTCATACAAAGAAATATACATCATTCAAAAATAGCGCTCGCGTCTCGTGTGAGCGCTCGATGCGTACTGCGACCGCGTGATTATGTGGCCAGCTACTCGGGCTCATATTGCCGGTCCTTTGACTCGCGTTCAAAAACCGACAAAATGGAGAGCGGTGGGCACGACGAGGAGCATGACGTGCGGCATGATGAGTAATGTTGTCATACTACGTCTCTGCCTCCTTTCCTCGCTACTTCCAATGGCATTCGTCGGGTGTGTGGCAGGCCAAATACATTAATTAAACACGCTTTTTAATTCTGCAGATATACCTACTACCGACAGCTTTATTCACCGTCAGCAGATTTAGCTGTGCTTCCTTTTTTTCTTGCACTATTTTTTTTATTCCATCGTCCCATCGAGCATCACCTTTCTTTCTTCCTTGTTTCGTTATACCGCATACTTCCATCGCTGATTCACACATACCGTTTTACAAACATTCCCACATAACATCAATACTCATATTTTCCACACATTCATCTTTCAGTCTACGGCCCTTTCAAAATTATATTTTATGCAATCATTTTGGAGTTTTTCAACTTTGACTCTAGACGGCGCCTGCATTTTGCGGGTCTTGGACCGCCATCCTTGAAACAAGATTACTCTTGATACCACCACTAAGAAGTGATCTGTTTCCATTTCGGATCCTCTGTACCCGCGCATCAACTGTCACAGACTTCAATCTAGAGTCAATGACTACATAGTCGATAACTCTTGTGTGGCTGTGATGTCACACTAGTCGACATAGGACACAAGACTTGATATAGCTCTTATTTTTTAAATGATGAATTCGTATTTTTCGCAATCTTCAAATGGACATTTTCACACCCGATTTGAAAAGTAAAATTTGTAAAACTATGCTAAATGTAAAAACAAAAAATATTTATCCTTGCTACGCGAATAATGAATGTCCGCTAATTCAGCAACACATCTATACATATATCTTATACGAGAGAGAGCACGAAGATAGACGTTATTTTCGACACTTGACACTTGTGCAATATTTACACACATGTCCACCCTCATTCCAATATAACACCCACCCTCTCACTTACTTACACTCACACAAACACACTAGTATGTATTGTACGTGTATTTAATGTATTTCTGTGGATATCTGTCATTGGTTTTATTCTCTGTATATTTTATTTGTTGTATTTTTGTTAAATGTATTACTGTTGATATCCCTAATAAAAAAAAAATATAAAAAAAAAAAACAAGGAAGACAAAGACGCTTCAGACAGACAGATTCAGTCTTCAGTCGGTTGATGATAGTATAGTGATGGGGGACGCACGCGCGTAACACGAGCGGCGTATTTGTGATTTTAAATTAATTTTGCTATAACAGGGCTAAATTATAGGTTTATTTGCATCAATTATGGAATAGGAATTATTAAACAGTATGTCTCCACTTTTTTTTTTCAAATGTCTCAACTTAAGAATATTCCGTCTTTTACTAGTGGTAACACAATGTTACATCAACGCGCGCAAAGGGATTATTTACCACAGTCATTTAAGAGATAATAGATCTTTCATTGCCTCTCTTCTTCTCTTCCTCTTGAAAAACCTGGTCATATCCACGATCAACGATCCACGAATCGATCCAATTTTTTACTGCTTAATAAGGCCGGAAGTGCTGGTCAGACAGGCCGTGTACCATTGATCAAAACAAGTGATGGTCAGGGGGTTTCCATGAGGGTCTGTTGACAGATGTCCAAGTTTGTTGCGTGACGTGTATGATCTATTTATTTCGACCACCACTTGCCGCTAAAGCCATCTACTGGAAAACAGCGGAAGCAAAGTTACTTATTTATTTGTATACCATCTTTGTTTTTTCTAAATAAAAATGAAATATTTTTATAGGCATTTTATAAAAAGTGGTGTTCAAACATACCCGTTATTTTTAAAGTATGTATTTATATATCCAGATTTAATAATTCATTTATTTATTTATTGATTAACGGACTAAGTCCATTAAAAAAATGGCAAACACATATCTTTACAATACGTACAGGCACAATTGAAATAAAATACAAATATACATAATGAAAGCTAGGAAAAAAAAAAAAAAATTACTACCTCAAAACAAGATCTGGTCTATCTTAGTGATTGTTCAAATCTAAAAATACTTAAACCAAAAAAGTCCAGATCTTGTCTCGAGTTTACAATGCTACACAATTGGGACATTGCATTGGTGCATGCAAGCCATAGTTTGTGCTGTGCTGATCAAGGAACAGCACATTATTACTTCGCAACCGGTGGACATTGAATGCCACTTGTTCTAGTCACGATGGTACATCATTGAAGCCATTTAGTAAAACGGTTGTAGTCTGGTAAAACGAACGCAAAATTTGGAAATTATACGATTTTGCCATTTTAAAACGAATGTTATTTTTTAATCGCGCAATAATAAAAATAAAAAAACATAAATTAGATAGAAACAATGTTTTTTAAAGGTATTTCTGTTAAAAATATACTTGAAAGTTTTATGTAACTAAAATATAATTACTTTTAGACCGGCAGATTACGCCATTTCAAATTCAGACTAAACTTAGGTATCTGGGATCTCAATAAAGACTAAGTATTGAACCGAAATGTCTTTTGATAATTAAAAGATAATATATTGATCATGAAAGTGGCAGAAGAAAAATGTTTTTTTTTGTTTTTGAAAAGAAATACAAGCATTTATCACATACATTTTTGTGACATTTTTATTTGTTTTTACGAAAAGTTATGCCTTCAGTAATACTTTGAAAAAAATATTTATTGAAATATTTATTGAAATATTTTAGTTGAAAGCGTTTTTTATGGAATTGAAATCTCTTTTTAAAATTATATTTCTGGCTGTAATATTCGATTTCTAACAATTTATTATTTCCGTTTTTATTACTTTCATACCTGCCCTTATCTGTACCGGTAAGGGCATTTTTTTTTGTTTAATACTTAGTCTTTATATAAGAACCCAGATACTTAAGTTTAGTCTTAATTTGAAATGGCGTAATCTGCCGGTTTAAAAGTAATTATATTTTAGTTACATAAAACTTTTAAGTACACCTTTTAATAGTATTAACTTTTAAAAGTAATTTAAAGTAAATTGAGTTACATGATCGCCTTCTGGGGAACTGGCAACAAGACAGACATAACAATAATACAAAGACAACAAAATAAAATTCTTAAACTGACATACAACCTACCCTACCTGACCTCTATGACTGAACTGTACAAAAAAACACACCAGTTTGACATAAACTACTTGACTAAAATTGAGACCTTAAAAATTGTGCACAAAATAACACTGGGAAACATACAAGACGACGACATAATATTAGTCAAAAATGCTGACATACACAAATATAACACTAGACAACAACAACACTATCATATTGAAAAAGCAAAGACAAACACAGGACAGTCAAAAATACTACATAATGGACTTAAACACTACAACGACCTACCTTACTACTTGAAAACTTTTACTGGAGACAAATTTAAAATCAATCTGAAAAAGCACATGATGACTGAACTAACTAGACTAGACGAGACATAAAATGACTAGAAAATATTAAATTTCTAATGTAACCTTAACGGGTTTTTTAAAATTGTAAATAAAAATAAAAAAAAACCTTTAAAAATTATAGTTTTTATCTACGAGTAATTTATGTTTTTTTTTTTATTACTGCGCGATTAAAAAATCGTATGATTTCCTCATTTTGCGTGCGTTTTATCAAACTACAGCCTTAACTTCTCTAGCTATTAAAAATCGAAGAATAATTTAGACCTGTTATTTTTATGCAAATTAATAAATAATAAAATTGATTTACCTAATCTACTTGAAAGACTTCCATTCCGTGTGCCATCGAGACCGACAAGACAAAATCTTCTTTTTTACATAGACAACCCGTCAACAAACTATTTTAAATAATCTACAATACTTGGAATATGCGAGCAATATAACAATAGATTTACCGAGGCTGACATTTTTTTTGACAATGTATGTAAATTTAAGTTAAAAATCATATAAATATTGAGATAAGCAGATATTTATTTTATTTACAATATTTTTCAATTTTTATCTCTTACATTTGTTATATTTAACATAATTTAAATTATTGTCTTAAGTATATACAGTTTTTTTGGTGTGTGCATGAGTGTCCTACACTAATATAGAAAGAAATTTACAATATTTCTGTACACTGTTTGTTTACCCAATAAAAAAGAAAAAAATACCTTTAATATCATCCGTATGACATTATTATACAACAAGAATATAAAACTTATAGAAATACATGCAAAAATATACAGGAATAGCTAATTAAAATTACTAGAGAGGCTTATCCATGAGAATAATAACCGTAATCCTAGGGGAAAATATTTATAGAAATCACTAAAACAACAAAAATTATACACCTTTTTAAATAAAACCGATCTGGATAGTAAAATAACAACTCCAGACCCAATAGTGATATCAAGTTATGCAAATAAATATTTTACTTGTGTTGATTAATCCCTAGCTTAAAAAACAAAATCTGACGTAAAAAAAAAATAGTGAATAATAAATCTTTCTTTATAAAGACTCTTAGCGTTTTTATCCAAATATTTCAATTTTGGTGGCCATTTTCAACGAGTTGTAAATAACTCAGTATTAGAAAATGGAAATCAAGTTGGGTAGAGTTAGGTTTGAACCTGGGACCTCTGTTTCGTGAGTCTGCAACACTAGCCATGGGATTACAACCCGATGTACATATTTACGTATTTTTATATTTGATATTTAATAAATGAAAAATCCAATATAAAATATAAATAAACCTTTTCTACACCCCTACACAATCGAGAATTTAATATATTTTTGACAATGTTACTTATCCTAGACAGTCAAAGCAACTTTATATTGCTGTAATGATTTCATAAAAATATTTAAAAATTATAAATTAGTATATACTCGTACGTGCTACATTCATAATGAACAATATATATATATATATATATATATATATTCTTTGTTTTTATTATTTAACCGATTAAAATATATATATATATATATTTTAATCGGTTATATATATATATATATTTTAATCGGTTAAATAATAAAAACAAAGAACTTTTTTTCAAAAATCAACAAAAAAACGACTCAAACAAGAACATGTGTTGGCCATCTATCATCTTTCAGACTCTCCGTGACCAACTTCACGAAGGATGGCAGTCTGTAACCTCTTAAATTTAATGTTCTTACAGCATTTACATGGTTTTGCTTACTAGATTATATTAAAATTTATCTATTTATTTAGTTACAATATTGTAATAATAAAAATAATAGATGATTTTACATTGATGAGAGGCGCTTTTACGATGATTACAACGCAGTTTTGTTTGAAATGACAGGAAACCTTTGCAACAGTTTCAAACAATGTATCAATGATTGGTTCTGCATTATTAAACGAGAAAAAATGACAACAATGAAACAGAGTGGATGTCTACTTGTATAAGTTGGCTTTTAGTTACAGCTTTATCTGTATTATCCTATAGAAAATATTATACGCGACTGTTTTCAATTATTGTACGTGTTTTTCACATGTAACAGTTGTAATTTAGTACATGTAAACTATAGTTATATTTGTTAAATTTAATATAACCAGGATCGGAAGATACGGAAGCCATTCCTTTTCCATAGAAAATAACGATATTATAAAAATAGATAGATATTACGAAAATAAAATAACGTATTATACGATACACTATCGACCCTGTATCTTCGAGTTTTGACGTAAATACCTATTGAGGACACCCGTACTCCACAGTACACACATTTACGCACTCGAAGTGACAAAAATCAGATTCGAGCGAGCTTTAATTGCGATTCATTTCTATTTAAATCGTTTTGAGGTGGCTACATTTCACCATTCAAGCCTATTTAAAGAGAAATAAGTAATATTTTTAATTGAATCGGCATTCACTTCGTAAGACTTAATTAGAAAATATTATGAAAATAAAACTTTGTTATTTGTGTTACACAATTTTATTATTTTACAAGAACATCTTATGATTAGTTTTACATCACCCGTCGATGGGAGGTGTGCTCTCCCGAAACTGTGGTAGTGTTCTTGTAAAATAATAAAATTGTGTAACACTAATTCTTCTCTTGACGTGCCTAATCAGGTCCCCCCGACGTTGGCGATCACTACAGCGAACGCATCTTGGTCCTGCGCTACTCCGAGGCTAGGACAATTGTTTGTTGAATGTATTCGCCATTGTGATTCCTGGTAAAAGATGACTAGAGTGGTTTCCCGTTGCCTTCTCTGGTGGATTTTTCTGTCGGAGTTACCTTCCCTTAGCTGGTTGGTTCTGGTTTGGAGGCGCCAGAAACTCGCCTTTCACCCTCTCGTTATCTGCTGTAACACTAATAACAAAGTTTTATTTTCAGAGAAATAAGCAAGTCATAATACGAATATTGATTACGATAATTTATTATGTACACTAAATATGTCAACTCTTTGTAAAAGAAGAATTATAAATGATTTATTAAATTTATATAAAATAGCAAATGGCGTATTTGACGTCCCGAAATTAACTAGTGTTATCAGCTTAAAAGTACCTGTTCGAAATACTCAGCATTTAATGTTATTTTTTTAATCTCCTTAACAATTCACCAATACCTAGGTATAGTCTAGACTACACCACCGGCTAGGTAATAAGTATGGTGAAGTTGATATATTTTGTCTGTCTTTATATAAATATAGGTTACTTAACCTTATTCAAAAGGTTATAAATTAGTTTGTATAAAATTTCTTAATATTGTTCTTTATTTACTATTTTTTTTCTCGTGTATCTCTATAATAATGTATGAACCTTTATGTATGTATATGTATGTGCATGTATGTGTATGTATATATATATATGTACATGCTTGTATGTATATGTGTGTGTGTATGTATGCATATGCATGTGTATGTATGTGTGTATGTTTTCATATGTAAATTTATTAAATATTTTTCTATGTACCCATATACCTATGTTGGTACATTTCTTTATTTTTACTTATTATTGTATCTTTTGGTTTTTCTTATGTTATCTTTAATTTTAACTAAATTTACACACTTATGTTTCACTGCTGCACTTGAATGTAATTTCTAATATATGTTAAAGCCCGTAGGGCGTGTAAATTAATTAATAAATAATTTGACTTTATTGATTGATTTGGTGTTTATTTTGTAGAACTCCATATTTAAACTTATAATTAGAAATCAAACAC
Source organism: Micrasema longulum (assembly GCF_059751315.1). NCBI lineage: Eukaryota > Metazoa > Arthropoda > Insecta > Trichoptera > Brachycentridae > Micrasema > Micrasema longulum. Next base: position 97,070 of record NW_028279140.1, read on the forward strand.
TGATTTGAGTCTACTGAACACTTTATTTTATTTTTACAAGTATAAACATATAAAAATAAACCTTTCGTGACAATTGTTATTCGTTTGAAAATACCCTAATAAGACGAAGTTTTTATTTTTGTATTTTTATATGTTTATATTTGTAAAAATAAAATAAAGTGTTCAGTAGACTCAAATCAGTGTTTGATTTCTAATTATAAGTTTAAATAATTTGACATTGAGCGTGGAGCAAAGATTGACAGTTTAGACAGTAGTAACAGAACCATCTAGCGGTTAAAATTTGAGGGTATTTGAGATGACATAGTGCGCTTGCGGCGTATGGAGCAACGGCAACACTTGAAAGGTGTAATTACGAAAATTAATATTATTGCTACGAACTTTAGTATCTTATGTTATTATCACAGGATAAAGGTCCCGTTGAGTTGGAACATGATATCTGGCAGTGGTGAGGTGAGGCGTGACATTCCAAAAGTTTTCGCAAAAAACTCGAGTGGCGAATCCTTTTATACCATTTTTCTTTTTTCTTAAATGTTCGCTATCGTTTCGTTTCATAATCTGTGTAAAATCCATTACTTATTTGTCTACAAACACTCGGTGATTCTCAAAATATTGTACATTATTTCTTATGATATTTGAATGTACAAATTTAATATCGCATTGTTCACAAAGCGAATTTAAAATTCGACTGATGCAAGCGTCCCAACAATGCCGGATAGTTTTGTTTGTTACAACGAGTTGTCTTTGTAAATTTCGCGGGGAGGGGAGCAGATGAAGACAATTTTCGAAATTAAAATTACTACAATGAGAAATATGAAATTCCTCCGCGTTTTGTTATCTTTAGCGCTGCTTTTCACAAAGCAGACGAGCGCTGAAGGAAAACTTACCAAATTGTTGCGCAGAAAACTTAATATGAGACATCAAAGGAATCGTTGCTTTAGTTAAAGTTAGAGATGTCTACTAAATAAAATATTGCAGATGAGTATTAAAGAAACAACCCGAGAAAAACCCGTGGCTTATTCCGAAGTTTCGGCTTTGGTTTTTGCCAGTTTCAGTCGCGATTTCGATTTCGGCCGAAAATTTACCTTTCAAAATATATGCATATTGGTTAAGCCACACTTAATGAACATATGTGTGTTACACGTTGAATTTATTTGCTTCATACTGGGCCCTGATTAAGATGTTGCGATTCTTACTGTAGGTAGGTACCACATTTATGTCTCCGGCCCAACATATTCAATATTAAACATTATTATTTTATTTATTTATTTTATTTTTATTTATTTATTAACGGACATTGCCCATGTATACAATTTATAAGGTTTAAATATTACAATAAAAGAATAGTTTTAAACATTAAAAAAAAAAAAGAAGCATTGACAAACATAAGGGACATCGAGACAAGATCTGGACTATTTATTTAGTGCTCGTTTAAATCGTTGTAAACTTAAAACAAAAAAGTCCAGATCTTGTCTTGAGTTAACAATACGACAAAGGCGGGTCATTGGAGAATTTAGGCCATAGTTTGTTCTATGCTGATCGATGAACAGTACTTCATTGTTTCTCAATCTACGAGTCGGAATATTGAATTTTACTTGTCCCAGTAATGATGGAACATCGATTATACCATTTAGTATGCCGAACATATATATGGAGTCAATATTAGTTCTACGTTTTTGTAGACTAGAAATATTTAACATTGACTCTATTTCAGCATAAGAATAATTATCTCTCTCTAGTCCGAGCATCCACGCTATTTTTCGAAGCAAGCGATGTTGGACTGATTCAATGTGATTTATGCGATTGACATAGAATGGAGACCAGACCACTGAGGCATATTCAAGAAGAGGGCGAACAGTTGAGCAATAAAGAGTTTTGATTGTACGGACATTAGTAAAATCAGAGGATATTCTGTTAATGAAGCCAAGTAATTTCAGTGATTTATTTACTGTATTATCTATGTGCTCGTTGTTTGTCATTATTCAAATACATATAACAAAAATAAGAACCAAACTGTCATTGTGCATGTTTGATACTCTCACCGCCATTGCGAATAAGTTATTTTTGCGATCAATAACTTCCTTAATCCACTGTGTCGTGTTATAATACAATAATAATAATAAAAATAATAATCAAGGAACCACGTCAAGTGCTCTTTCTTCCTGATCACAGGATCTGATCTGATCCTGTCTGCCGCGAGATAATTTCCGAACAATAAGGTGCCAGAACCCCAGTACAAGGTAGGTAATTGCATTCATTGTATTAGGGTTCGGTGGCAAAGTAAATAAAGATAACGCATCCCATGAACCAGACAAATTTCTAGCATTTATCTGCCAATAGGCAAGTGGCGCAATCACATACAGTAGAACTCCAATTGGAACCGGACCCCATTCGGATAATCTCAATTTGGACAGTTACGAAATTATTTATTAATTAATTATTTTTAACGAAAAAGGGTCTATTTTAATTAATTACCGTATGTATGTTGAAATGGGAGAAAAGAACGGTTTCTAAAGAAAAAGATCTTTTAATTAATTAAATGAAAAGGCCACTCTTTTGCATGTTAAGCGTAGTTACAAGTGCTGTACAAGTGCTGTCCAGTATGTACGTACCGTACTGTAAATGAAAGTCATTGCTTGCTGAACATCTGGGTCAAAGTAAGCTGTTTGACTGTCATCGTCCGTTTTTTGTGCAGCTAAGTCGCGCATCAGCTTGACAGTGAGAAGTTGTATGTGGTCGCACTCGGGCTGATGCTCCATCCACTTCAACGCAGTTTAAAGGTCGGAAAATGCTTCACTAGCTGATGGTCCCGTATCTGCTTCGACAACTTTGATTTTAATGCCATCTTCTTCCTCGACACTTTCTTCGAATCGAAGTACGTTTTCGTCTTTTTTTTCTGAGACTCTGAAAGCGATTCGGAAGTTGAAATTCGTAAATAATTGGAGCTCTACTGTATAATAATCCAAACGCTTTGTACATCCGAACCGGGTATAAGTTTTGGATCGGATTATCGAGGCCCTGTTATGTTTGTAAATTGAAATGAGCACTTTCGTAAAAAACCCACCAAAATCCTGATAGAGCCTGTTTAACAGAAAAGAGATACTTATAGTAAAATACATACAACTTATGCATAGATAAAACTTACAGTCTAAAAATCATGATATTAATATAGGTACATCTATGACTACTTGTTTACATTATTTCCATAGAAAACCATTCGTAATTTGAACAGAGCAGGTGCATAAATTCTATTGTGGCGGGAAAGCCGATTAATCAGCTTTCCTGTGACAGGACGCGAGCAACAATGGCCACTACACAAAGGATGAATACGGTCGTTTATTCCAATCGTATTTAATTCTCATTTAGCCTTAAAGCATTAGTTTATCCGAGCGGGTGGATAGGCATAGTACCTGCCTATTATTTAATTGTTATGTGGCCAGGCGGATGAAAAATACAGTTCTGTGTGTGAAATGAAACCAGAGGACGAGTGTTTTCGACTCGATGGCTACTCTCAGGTAAAAAGGGAAGAGGAAATCGAGTGGAGTTATAAGTCCGCCTAGTTGTGCAATGTTTAGCGCGTTCGCCTACCATTCTTGAGTTCCTGGGTTCGATTCCTGGCATCAAAAATACTGCCACAACGGAGTTTCAATCTCAACACTTGTGTGTGGAAGTGACATATGGAACTGGCATAGGAAGGATGAAAGCAGAGTGAACGTGGTCAAAATTCAATCTGTGGGGTTGACCCACACGTGCTAAATAATTTTACTTGAAATTATAGTGCAACAACCGATGAAGCAAGTCATCGTTTTCTATAGAATTCAATACAATAATTTATGCAACTCTAACAGTATTGCACAGAAAGACGAGAGCATCGTCCTGCAGTACATTAACATCGTCCCTACCATGGAGAAATGAACAAGAAAGGAACGTGACCTATAAATAGACCACAGGGCGCAGTCAACGCTCAGTTCAGTTCAGCATCAGTCAGCTCAGCCAGTCCGAAGACTCAGCTCAACGCAGTCACTCAGTTCCAGCACGTAGTTCAAGAAAAGTATCTTCAATCCATCATCGCTGCTACGCAATAAATACGCATTTAACAGCAACCTCGTGTCTTCTGTCAACCTCTAACTGGGGTAGGAGCTCCACCAACCCTCAACTACTATAATCCTACAAATCTTTAATTTTATGCTGTTTTTTTTAAGAAAAAGAGAAATACTTGAGTTCTTAATATTTATTAAAATTTTTAAATTTCAGACCATTTCCTAAAAGTCGTAAATAATTTGTGCTGGAAAATAGAAATCAAGTTGTAATAGAGTGGGATTTGAACCTCGGACCTCTGGCCTGTGAGTCCACAATACTACGCCGGGACCACAACTCGGTTTATCTTTTCCGACTTCTTAATGTGTAAATAACTGTTAGTATTAATTTGGTTAGAATGCAATATCTTTACTA
>NW_028279141.1:0-62805 GCF_059751315.1 Micrasema longulum
TTTTTTAATTTTTTTTAAGAAAGAGCTTCATTATATTTCTTTTTTTTTAAGTGTTTTATAAATAATTATTATTATTTCTTTAAATTTTAGATAAAACTGATTTATTTTAAAGGTTTTAGATGGTCCGAAGTAGCTTCCATAATAAACAATTTATCGAAAAAAAATTATCGAAAGGGGTACACCAACGATTAATATCTATTATATTAAAAGATTAATTAACAATATTTTGAGTTTGTCCAAATTTTTGTAGACAAGAACTGGATTCAACTCCCTGGGGAGCTGTTAACATTAACATATTTATTTTATTGTTATTTTTTATTTTATTTTATTTTACAACAGATATGAAGAACTTTTAAGACGGGTTGTGGTCCTGTGGTTAGTGTCTCGGACTCACGGACAAAAGGTCCGCGGTTCGAATCCTACTCTACCCCAACTTGATTTCCATTTTCTAATAGTGAGTTATTTACAACTCGTTGAAAATGGCCCTCAAAATTAAATATTTGGGTAAATCATAAGAACGCAAATATTTCTTTAAAAAAAATAAAATAGAAGGTGATATAGAAGTCTAGGCATCTACAGGGCTTATGACCCGTCATTGGCTGGTTTAAGTGGCCACTTTACACACTGTGTAATATTCACCATTCTGCCCATATTTAAACATCTATATTCCTTCAATTCTTTCATCGGTTAGTGTTTGTGAAGTTAAAGAGCTGAAACTATTATTTATGCGGGTGAGATTCATCTAATTGAATTATTTCACCTACATACTAGGCAACGCTTGAAAATTTTATTTTTTCAATTTCTATACTTCTTCGTGGACCAGGTGGATTTTTAACAATATTTTGAGACTTCTATATCACCTTCTCTAAAATGTTCTTCATCTCTGTTGTAATATGTCAAAGATTAATTAATAAAGTAATTTTAAAGAAACCCTCAATATTCAATACGGAAAGTATTAAATATTTAAGGTTCATGCAGTAGACACTCTTTATAAAATGAATTCTATTTTACAAATTTACAAAGAAGCAAAAATAAAAGAATTTGAAATGAATAAGTCACTCAGATACCAAACTAATATTAAAATTCCTAAATTCCACACATGTTATGGTCAAAATAGCTTTTTCTTCAAAGGTGTAAAAAATTATAATAATCTTCCCAATGAACTAAAAACTATTAAAATTATAAACCAATAAATAAATTTAAAGTTAATCTAAAGAAATTTTTTGAACTTGTGTAAAAACAACATTAAATTTTAATTAGTTTGAATGTATTATTTTTGTATGTTTTTTTTCTTTATATATCCTATCTTTTTATTTTTCTTTTCATATACTCGTATTTAAAATGATTTAAACTCTTATAAATAAACAACTACAACAGTGTCACTCTCCAAGCACAAGAATTAGTCTCTTTTTTTGGAGAGTTGCAGTGATAACATTTACTAGATGTGTAAGAGTAGTTATATTAAGAATTTTACAAAAACTTGTACTTTTTATGAAATTTATGAATAAAAAAATAAATTTAATGTAAATCTAATGAAATTTTTTGAAAACGTGTAAAAACTACATTAAATGTAAATTAGTATGAATGTATGATTGTTTTATGTTTTTCTTTATATATCCAATGTTTTTATTATTTTCTCATGTACTCGTATATTTAAAATGATATTAACTCTTATAAATAAACAACTACAACAGTGTAATTCACTCTCCAAGCACAAGAGTTAGTCTCTTTTTTTGGAGAGTTACAGTAATAGCGTTTACTAGATATTTAAAGTAGATCTGTAATATATAATTTATATTGGTGCTATAATCCAGGAAGAAAATACGAAAATAAATTATGTTTATTTAAAAAAAACTCAGACCGCGTGTCCTCTTTTGGCTCTGATACAAGAAACAATATTTTTAATTGTTTTGTTAGAGAAAAAAAAACTGCTTTTCGTCAAATGTTTTCACTTCTTACTGTTGCGTATGTAGTAAACGTTCAAAACGTAAAACTGATCATTTTATCTTCATCTTATTAACAATTAGGATAGCGTTAAAACAATTGAATTATAAATATTTATTTGTTTAACTCTTGTGTGGCTGTGATTTCACACTAGTTGACATAGGACACAAGACTTGATAAATCTCTCTTATTTTTTAAAATGATGAATTCGTATTTTTTGTATTCTTCAAATGTACATTTTCACACCCAATTTGGAAAGTTAAATTTTTATAACTATGCTAAATGTTGATACGAAAAATATTTATCCTTGCTACGCGAAGAATAAATGTCCGCTTATTCAGCGACACATCTATACAGATACCCTATACAAAAGAGAGCACGAAGATATAAGTCATAACAAGGAAGACAGAGACGCTGTTTTGCTGCGGGTGTCGTCTAAAACACATTTAGTCTTCAGTCGGTTGATGACAATGATGGGGGACGCACGCGCGTAACATAAGCAGCGTATTAGTGATTTTTGATTTATTTTGCTATAACAGGGTTAAATTATATTATGTTTATTCGGATAAATTATGGAAAAGGAATTATTAAACAGTATGTCTCCATGTTTTTCATTTTTTTTATGTATGAATTTTAGAATATTGTGTCTTTTACTAGTGGTAACACGACGTTACATCACCGCGCGCTAAGGGATTATTTACCACAGTTTTTGAAGAGTTAATCGGGTTGTGGTCCTGTGGCTAGTGTCTTGGACTCACGGACCTAAGGTCTGTACTTCGAATCCCACTCTGCCCCAACTTGATTCCATTTTCTAATAGTGAGTTATTTTCAACTCGTTGAAAATGGCCCTAAAAATTAAATATTTGGGTTAATCATCAGAACGCAAATATTTCTTTTTTTCTAAATAAACAAAATTGAACTTGGCAAAAAATTAGCGTAGTTGAAAAAATGAGATATTAGTGTTATCGGGTCCAGTAAGGTAAATTCTATGTACTGCAAAAAACAGCCAGACCGTTTTCACACAAAAAACTATTATAATCATCTTCTAAAAATAGAGTCGATGACAAAAACGACATTTTTCAACTCGCAGAAAACGTTCACAGTTCGCAGCACTAGAAAAATCTTACCGTACTCTAAAAATCATTAAAACTGGTCAAATACATTATTAAATTCTTGTTTGAAGTATAAAAAAAAACTTATGTGTTCATTGTTTATCATTCGTCAAAGTCGAAAACATTCCAACTGTTGTGTAGATTTGATTATTCACTCATTTAACAGGTGCTATTATCTAAGTTTCACTTTTCCATGGCTGTCTGCTTTTTGCATAACAACGTTCAATTATTATAATTCTCAGATTTTATTTTATAAGTTTATTACTATAATGTAGATTTGTACCTGATATGTGTTCCCAATAAAAAAATAAATTATTTGTGGTATTAAAACGGTTCATCAAAAACATAAAAAAATGTTTAGTAGTATTATATATTAAATAACTCATTAATAAATGAACTAATTTTAATCAACACCAAAAAGCGCATGGTGACTTTACTAGCCAGACAAGACATTCAATAACTTCTCCATATAAAAAATATGCTTATAATCGTTTACTGCCTTCATAAGCTAAAAGGCAGTTTTTTACAAGTCGTATTTTGAGATATGACACGTTTTAGTAGATATTTATAAACATTATGCTAATGTAACAAAAAATGAAACAATCATAATTAAAAATACAGTACGTCAATGGTGTTTTTTTTTAAATATTTTTTATTCGCTGTTAGACTATTAAACTAAGCCAAATTTTTTTCTTAATTCTTATATATCGTATTATCAGCGCGGCTATTTTTTAATGTATATCTTTATTATTATTAATCAATGTATTATCATAAATAGTACATGTTTTTTAATTCTAACACAAATCTAATTTTGTTAATCTAGTAAATGTTATAACTGTAACTCCCCGAAAAAAGGGACTAGCTCTTGTGCTTGGAGAGTAATTTACACTGTTATAGTTAATTATTCATTAGAAAGCCATAATTTTATATTTTTATAAAATATTAATATTGTAATAAAATGGGTATTTTATTGAATTAAGACTGTTAATGGAAAATGCACAAAATGCAAAATATTTTCATTTGATTTGGGAAAAAATCCAAAAGGTATTAAAAAATGGCGATAAGTTCTAAACGTATATTTTTTTTAGTCTTTTGACATCTTCTATCTATAATAATGATCTTTGATAAAACACGTTTCAACTCAGTGTTAAAACATTTTTCCATTTAAATTTTTGGTACTTCTAAAAAGGAATATAGATGTTCAAATTTAGGCAGAATAGTGAATGTTACACAGTGTGTAAAGTGGCCACTTAAACCAGCTAATGACAGGTCATAAGCTCTGTAGATGCATAGACTTCTATATTACCTTCTCTTAAATGTTCTTCATCTCTGTTGTAATATGTCAATGTTAACAGCTCCCCAGGGAGTTGAATCCACCTGGTCCATGAAGAAGTATAGAAGTTGAAAAAAAAAAATTTCAGGCGTTGCCTAGTATGTAGGTGAAATAATTCAATTAGATGAATCTCACCCGCATAAATAAAGGTTTCAGCTATTTAACTTCAGAAACATCAACAGATGACAGAATTGAAGGAATGTCGTTGTTCAAATATGGGCAGAATGGTGAGTGTTACACAGTTTGTAAAGTGGCCACTTAAACCAGCCATTGACAGGTCATAAGCCCTGTAGTTGCTGAGACTTCCATATTACCTTCTCTTAAATGTTCTTCATCTTTGTTGTAATATGTCAATATCTATATCGGTGGTAGAGCAATCTTGCTACTTAATCGCATCGCTTCGGATGTCGACATATTTCATGGCAGTGAGCCTTCCCTTAGGAAAGCACTTTCTAACTTTTAATTTTTCTTTTTATATTTTGTTATATTATTTTAATAACATAACAATCCACTGTAATTTGTGATCTTTTATTGTATTGAGAATGAATTGAGTCTGTTTTATGTAATGTTCTAAATATCCGAATAAATAAATAAATGAAATATTTATTTTATTTATTTTTCATTTAGTGATTCATAATTCAAATAAATGAGATAAAACATTTCGTTCTTAACGCTTATTATTTATTAAATTTCCTACCGGACTAACTCGTATCCCAGAAACAAGTGAGTAATAAAATAAATAATAAAAGCTTAAAATCAAAAAGTTCTATTTATATTTTTATTTTAAAAAGTTGTTTAAAGAATTTTTTTTTTGTAGGCACCAAAAAATAAACTCCAATAAAAAAAAAATCTCAACACATACTTTGTATGTATATAACTGATATTATTATTTTCCATATTAATAAACTTTTAATATTACGATTTTTACCTTTTTAAATAAATATCACTTAAAAATATTTTTTATTATTTTTAGCACTGCAACTGCATAATTAACAATCAATATTAATTTGATCACTTTTGCACTATAGTAACCACGTGTTATTATTCCAACTAATACGCCAAATACTGTTTTTCAAATCCTTTCGATTTTAATTTAAAATTATGTTCCGTTCGCGATTCAAATGATGCTCTATTACGATTGGAGCGTACCGCGCACGCGCACTCACTAACTCTCACTAACATTTACTTTGACATAACAGTACTGACAGGTGTCTAGAGATCGAACCGGGTACTTAGCTGAAAGTTTGCCACTAAACCAAGGGGTGGGGAAGCGACCTAATAAAATACAATAATAATTATTACAATTTATTTATGGGTAAGGTTAGAAATAAATTGCTGTTAGTTAATCTCAATATTTTTGGTATCTTGTTTATTTATTTATTTCAATAAAATACAATAGGGAAATATCACATACTACGATTACGGATAAAAATAGGGTCAAAGCACCAGTAAATGACCATTTTTATATATTGAATTCCTCTGTACGTGTGGTAAAACGCCTTAACCGATTTACGTGTGGTTTTCAGAGATATATAGATCTTTGCGCTGTGCGTGTTCGTAGATATTAAAATCTTCAGTATAATATGTAAAAAATAAGGAGCATAAATATTTTACTCGTCGATCTACAAGGGTTGCATTCGAGGAGAATGCATTTACAAAAAAATGGAAAGATGTGGTCTTTTTGTGCATAAAAAAGTTTATTTTTGAATGTTTACAAACATAATTTTTTTTTGGATCTCAATCAAATTCTTTCCTTAAATTCTTTATAACTTCCACCCAATTATTTGTTTTTACTCATTTTTTGGTTTGTCTTGGAAATGGGATGTTTGATCACTGATTTTGGTTTATTACCTTTATGAGTCCAATCACCGTTGTTGCAAAGTCCAAGAACAATGGCGCGTGATAACTACTTTTAACTAGTGTGGATATCTGTTAAGGATATTCCATCTTTCCTGCATTTTGCTTCAAGATTATGGCGTTACAAACTGAAAAATGGGCACTGAACTAACAGATGTTCGATACTCTGTGAAGAAATATCATCGCATGGACAATAGTCATCATTCCTTAATTTAAACCTATATAGGTAACTTCTCATAGCTCCGTGCCCGGTAAAGATTTGGGTCGTTTCGAAAGTACTTTGGTGATGACGACGGAAGGTTTGGAGTTTTGGAATTAAATCACAAACAAGTAATTAGGTACCTACTTATCAATGAAAAGTATTTTTCCAATCTAATAACAGGCAAGCCAACGTTCGGACAGGACAACGTCTGTCGGGTCCGCAAGTTGGTTAATAAAACAGAATATAATAAGAGTTGCTACATGTGTCCAGTCAAAAAACTTTTAACACTAGAAACTGTGGCAAAAGCAGTAGGCGGACACATCTTTTGGTAAGAAACAAATCTATCAGTTTTGAACTGTGAGTTGTCAAAATGTAATAGTGCGTCTTCCCGTTATTGTTCTGAGATTGATAGTGTTTTTATAAGCAAGGGTGTGGTAAGTGTTTTATTTTATGCAATTTCTTATGCAATTCTTTGAATATATCCATATTCTAATGTGTTAGGGTGTCTTATTAATGGTACGATGTAACTTAATCCGAGTATTATTTTTACTGGGGTGGTAGTGGTTATCCACTGGTGATTCTGCTATTTTTTTGGAGAATTATTAATTATGATTGTAATACTCTTAATTCAATAAAAAAGTAAAAGTACTTGTAAAAATTAATGTGTTTTTTAAGGTTTTCTTTTATTTTGTACGCTTAAACAATGAAATTTATACATTTAATGTCGATTTCACTACAAGTTGAACCTTAAACGGTCATTTATTGGTGCTTTGACCCTATATAAAATGCGTTTAGAAAAATTAATTGTATTTTCAAAATCAATTTCATACATAAATATTAAAAAGAAATTCAATTGAAATATGCTAGTAGAAAAACGCAACGTGTTTGGCATTGGTTGTTATGAAGTCAAGATTCATGAAATTGTTCTACACAAATTTCAATGGCAGGAACAAATAAATATGGATCGTGACGTATTAGAGGTGTGGCCAATGGAATGACCGTTTTTGCGGGAATTAAAAATTACAAATTTAAAAGTATTTTTTATGCCACTAATAATTATCAAACTTTTTTTTTTTTACCGGACAGTATTTCATAGACCTTTATTGCTTTAAAAATGTACAAAAAAAGTATATTTCCCAATTATAATATTCAATATGACACAATTTTCATTTACGTTGCTATAATGGAGCCTGTTGCTCGTGATCAGATTAAAGGTTTAACAATGTTTTGAGTATGTCCAAACGCTTGCAGACCGGCTGGATTTCCTCCCTAGGGAGTTGTTCATATTTAAATTTGTTGCAACAGAGAGGGAAAAAACTTTTGAGAAGGAAACATGGAAGTCTGGCATTTGCGAGGCTTATGACCTGTCATCGGCTGGTTCGAGTGGCCACTTTACACACTGTGTAACATTCACCATTCTGCCTATTTTTAAACATCCACATTTCCTCAACTCTTCCATCTGTTGACTTTTGTGAAGTATAAGAGTTGAAACCTTTATCACGTGGTGAGATTCATCCGGCTGAACCAATTCACCTACTAGGCAACGCCTGATACAATTTGCCAATTTTTATACTTCTTGTTTTACCAGGTAGTTAATTCAACGATGTTTGAGTATGTCCCATGGACACTTTATTAGTTAGAGAAGAAAGAGGAATTGTGGATCGGTATTAAGAAAGTGCTTTGAGAATAAAAACGGAGAGGTTAACCACGAACTGATATTTCCGGTGAGGCGTGATTTTCACTAAAGTGTATATACGTATTATTTTGTATATACAGCTAAATATCGTTTTACGCCGGGGTTCTGTTCCGAGGCACACCGGCGTAAAAAAAATCGGCGTAAAATGAACACAAATATAATGGAAAATAAAGGGTTAGGTTCGGTGTCAAAATTCTAAGAACAATCTTACATGTTTATTTAATATCTACATATCCTATATATACTAAAAATAAATAAAAAGTACATTTAATAAATACAGTTAAAATTCGTTTACCAAATAAGTAATAATTGTGGTATGAGAAGTGTCAAAAACTGGCTGGATGACAATCTGCTAACGCTGAATGTGGATAAAACAAAATATCTTACATTTAGTATAAGAGATGGGTCACCACCTGAAGCCAGTTTAAAGCTTCATATAAACTCTGGAAATTCGTGCCAATTATTGAAACCAGTTGATAATATAAAATATCTAGGCATTGTAATTGAGGGCAGATCTATAGGCAGAGGGATAAAATATCTAGGCAGAAATTTGCGATGGGAGACACAGGTTCAGTCCCTGGTATCTAGATTGAGAAAACTGTGACATGTCTTTAGCTCACTCAGAAACATCCTGGACGTTAGCACTCTTAAAAACGTCTACTTTGCGCTTTTTCAATCGGTGGCAGTTTATGGCATAATTGGCTGGGGAGGTTGCTCGACAGTTGTCATGAACCCCCTAATCAAGACGCAAAAACTAATTTTTAGAGTTATGTTTCGGTGCCCTCCGACCTACCCATCTGAACCATTATTTCAATTGTTAAAAGTTCTTGATATTCGTCAAATCTATATAAAAAATGTACTGACAATTTTCCGGTCAGGCGACTACGGAAGGAGGTCCCAACCGCCAACAGAATGCCCGCACGAGGTTTTCGCGTAACCTAAACTACTTAATACCGAGAACGCGTACGATGTTTGCTTGGAGACACTTTTCATATATAGCTCCAAGAGTGTTCAACGTCTTGGATGAAAATATTTAGTTCACCAAAACAACGTCTATATTTAAGATGAAGATCCATAATTGGATTGTATCGAGGGGTAGAGACCACTGTATGAGATTGCTTCGGGAATAAATGCATAACATCGCTGCTGTTTTCATTATTATCCATATAAGTATATCGTATGTGTGTATGTCATCACTGTCATACGTATTATTATATAACTTTTGATTCCATTTTCGACATGTATTATAAATTTTTATTATTTTTGTTTTTCTATTATTATTTTGTATATTGTTTTGATTGTTTTGCATATTGTTTTAATTACCTGTATATTGTTTTAATATGTAAATAAATATAGAGTCCCGACTTAACACGGACTTTCTAACAAGTCGGGACATAAAAAACATACAATTGTGTCTACGTAAAATTGTGTATTTTGTGCATTAAATAATTAAATAAATAAATCTTTTTTTTTTTCTTTTTTTTTTAAATTATAAATAATAGCTCACCAGTTCGTCGGTTCTAAATTAAATTCTCACACTTTTTGATAAAAACATCCAATTTTATTCGTTTTGATTGTTGCTTCCTTTCTTGTAGAATCCCAGCAAAACTGCAAATATTTTAATATTCTTTTAATTTGAATAATAATAAAATTTAAAATATAATCATATCTTTTCTTTTATGAAGAATAAATCAAAAACTAGCTCGGAAACAATTTTACACACACAATAGGCTGCTCGCGTACACGGTAATAGAATAAAACAATGCGTAAAAGTGTGTCTGCTATTAGAATCGCGGCGCCTACCGTCGTCTGGTGTCGGCCGAACCGAAGAATCCCACGCCGGCGCCGGCACCAACCGGCGTAATTGTAAATCGACGTAAATCAAACCGGCGCCAAACGACGTTTACCTGTAGTTCAAATCCACATTATTCTAGTATATTACAAGTACTACTGTGGCTTTCATAACGGCCGTAAAAATCAAAGAAATATAATATTAAAATTTATTGTCAATATAAGCTTGATAATTTTGAATTTAAATGCCGATTAATATTTCATTAATTAGGAGTTCTAAATATTCTGAATTCGCTTTCTCTGATTACAATTAACCATTTACCAAATTCGGCGCTACGCACTTTATCAATATTTTTTGCGAATGTACCCTATAATTGGCAATACACGATTTGAATATTAAATAATAATTTGAAATAATTGATTGGTAAATTTGAATCATCACTCTCCACTCTTTAAGGATTTGACAATATAATAATGTCAATAAATACATGTTTTTTTACAACGCATTTTTTTAACATTAACGAAAACAACAATGAAGTCCTAAACAGGAAATTTGTCGTGATCGTAGAACAACGAAGGATGGGCGAAAATGTAACGCTGACTTTTTTTATATTTGTTCTTGAAAATGTTTTACAAAGACTTTATATTCCAGGTTTGAAAAAAATATAACTAACTCAAGGATCAAATGATATATAACAGTAGAAATCCAATTATCCGAACACCGACTTTCCGAATTTTTTTAGGGATTTCAGAAAAAAAATAAGTCAGAAACGTACTGCGATTCGCAAAAAATAACGACTTGGATGCCCGAAAACGGAGGATGACAGTTTTTTTAATTCTCACTGTTTTTTTATTTTTATTTTATTCACAAATTTAACGTTTATAACACCATATTCCTAACAATGATTTTTTTTTTTACATTTTCCAAGTAATAAAGGTCTATGAAATGCTGTCCAGTAAAAAAAAAAAATGTTATTATTTGTAGCATAAAAAAATTATTTAAAATTTATTTTATTTATGTAATTCCCGCAAAAACGGTCATTTCATTGGCCACGCCTCCAATACGTCACGATTCATGTTTATTTGTTCCCGACCATTCAAATTTGTTAAGAACATTGTCACAAATTTTGACATCACAACTATCAAGGCCAAACATGTCGCGTTTTTCTAGCGACGTATTAAAAATATATATATATGTAAGTAAACATTTGTCCACAATGTCCATATTGATTTTGAAAATACAATTAATTATTCTAATTCCATTTTATATATTTTTATCGGTATTCGTAGTATGTGATACTTCCTGATTAAACTATTGTATTGTTTTCAATGTTTAAAATATATAACATTATTTTGGTACGTGTATTTGTACATACACAAATCTGGATTTCTCCCAAGGGGGAGTAGGTTTATATTTTTATTTATATCCCTACAGAGATGAGGTAGAATTTTTTCAAATTCAGGTATAACTAAATACTTAACTTCAATATCAATACATAGATGGCGCTCCAAATCGCTTGTGAATGGTTTCTCGTTTAGTAACATATATACAAAAATCAAAAATGTTACCTGTGTGGATATTCGCTAATAAGCGGAATGGGGAATGTTGTAGTACCTACTTAAAGTGGCCACTTAACCCAGCCAATGACAGGTCATAAGCCCTGTAAACGCTCGAATATCCATAATCCTGAATTTGAAAAAATTCTACCTCATCTCTGTAGGGATATAAATAAAAATTTAAAATATATGTTTAAGAACCAGAATTTATTTTGCAAGTAATTCAAATAGATCAAGTCAAAGATGGAATAGTGTGTTAGAAATACCACATTGAAAAACGAGGCTAGCACAGAGACATGCATATCTTATAGGCCCAAAAAATTTTAATTCCTTTTTTAATGATAATATTTCAGTGATCACTAACTTTCAAAATTTTCCTTCTTTTAAAAAACACGCAATATCCTGGATTCAAACTTAAGATATGAACTTTTTTTTCCTAAGCTAACCCAACTACATGTACAAAACTAGCAGGTACTGAGTTGAAATAACGGCAAGCTTCTTTGCTGGTGCCGCCAGCCGCCTACGCTTGAGGACAGTTGTTTTTTATTTATTTATTTATTAATAATTTAAAAACCTGTTCGGATTATATTATAAGCATATCATAATGTCAAGGTCTGATTGTCTCGTGCTTTTTTATTTATCTTTAATTTAAGTAGTCAGGTAAGGTATTGTATTACAATATTTTTAGTTTGTCCAAATGTATCTAGACGAAAGAATTTCACCCCCAAGGTCGTACCTACCGTATCGCCTCTGCTTGATGACAGCTGTCAGCGGAGTTTGCTGCGTCCGTTCACGTATTACTTCATTCCTTGCAAAGTCAAACCTCCGCACACCCTAGGTTATTCTAAAACATGTATTCTCGAAACTGAGAATTTTGCTGTTTTGTGCCCTAGTGAGTTGCCACCATTCGCATCCATGGAGGAGAATAGGATAGAATTGAAGAAATATGGACGTTTAAACATGGAAAAATGGTGAATGTAAAACGGAGCGTAAAATGGCCACTTTCACCAGCCAATGACACGTCATAAGCTCAGTAAATGCCTAGACTTCCATATTGCCTTCTCTGTTATGTTCTCCATCTCTAGTGTAATTTGTTAAACGTATTATAGTGTTTAAGTCAGTTGTAAAGTATTTTTGAAATTTATTTGTGAAAACCAAATGCCGCCTGTATAACGCCTATTTATTCTCTTCTACGGATGCGAATCGTGGCATTTCATTGGGACCCAAAAAAGGAAAATTCTGAGTTTAAAAAAAAAATACATGTCTCAAAAGATTATTGGTTGTGCCGTGGTCTGACTTTGTAAGGAATGAATTAATGCGAGAACGTACGCAGCAAACTCCGGTGACAAATTTCGTAAGCGGAGGCGATACAGTTCGCTTGGCCATGTACTGCGGATGCCTCCTGAGAGCCTTGACCACGCTTGCCTATTCATCGAGGCATCAGGTTCTCGATGTCCTGGACGTCCACTGCTGACTGTTCATTTGCAGTTAATGTCAGAACTACAGGACGCGAACCTGGCTAGTGAGGATGCAAGATGAGCTGTCAGCCGACAGAGATGCCTAGAGGATCTTCGTGGACACCATATGCTCTAACTAGGGAGCGGACATGGGATGACGACGATGATAATAGTATTTTTGGCTGTCCTGTTACTGGAGGTGTTTACATTCGTTGTTTTATTTTGTCATTACTTTCAAGTTTTTTTTTTTTTAAACTGTAATTTGCACTGTGAATTAATTATTATTAAAGCATTAAAATTATAGTCATACATTTTATCGGCCTCGTGGTGTAATGGTCAGTGTATTTGCCTACCCTGCGAGGGGTCTCGGATTCGATTTACGACATGGTTGATATAAAATATTTATTAAAAAAGGGTGTTTTCACACTAGAATATTTCATAGTCCCTGGACTGGTACCTGAAACGTAAGACTGATCATCTTACAGTCATGTTACAAAAAACGCTGCGATTGGTGTAGCAATGCAGTGCCCTATGCATTATTAGGTGCGGAAAGGGAATGATGATGATGACATTGTACTAAATATTATGACGCATTTGTGTGTAACCACTTACCGACTTTTCTATGTCTAACGGTACCGAGGCGTACTCGTCTCTTCGTCAGGACTCCAATTAAACTAACATGCAAAACCCACTATACGCTTTCAACGTAGTTGTACTCGTAACACAAAAATAAGAAAACCTATTAATTCTTCAGAATCAACCAATAAAAGAAGAGACAGGTTCCCAACTGACAAATTTTCGGAACTCATCGAAAAGAGGAAGAGAACTTAAGACGTCACACGCGAAGTAATTTCAAAAGTACAAAACTTAAAAAAATATCATCATCTTCATCGTCATTCCCTTTCCGTACCTAATGGTGCACAGGGCACTGCATTGGTACACCAATCGCAGCAAATTGTAATCACTTTTTGTTTCATGAAAGTAAGATGACCAGTCTTTCTCTTCTTTGTATTTATTTATTTTGTTCATTAACGCCCAAAAGGCATTTACAAAAAATAAAAATGAAATACATGCTAACATACTAAATAATAAACAGAATATACAGAGAAAAATAGTGAAATTAGTTAAAAATGATATGATAAAAATTTTTACAAAGTAAAAAAAAAAACAATAATAACAAAGGTATGCAAGAAAAAACAGTAAGCATATAAACAAAAAATGCAAAGATATAAGCTTATGAAATAAATTCTGTAAGGCAAACAATAAATAAAGTGTTACGGTAAGCAAGAAAGACATTTTTAAGTTAAATTAATAAACAAGCAAGCATATATTATCACGAAAAAATAAGAAATAAAAATATGTATCTATGAAATGCGTATTTGTCAATACTACAGTGCAATTTGAAATCAAATATTGCGTATCAACCATGTCGGGAATTGAACCTGAGACCTCTTGCATGGTAGGCAAACGCGCTGACCGCTACGCCACGAGGCATACATTATTTTATTTTATTACGACGAACTTCCTTAGTACTACAATAAATTATGAAGTATGATAATTAAGCTAACTAGCATAAATTGTGGGTGTTCTTATATAGTTAGAAGTATTTCCTTATTATTTATTATTCATATTTCAATCAATTGATCTGCTTTCCCAATTATTATCCGGCTAACTTTCTAAATTATTGTTGGCCATTCAAATGATTAAAGTTTCATTACAATGTTTTGCAAATATTATTGCACAGTATTTTGTAATATTATCATTGAATCACTTATCCCGTGTCCAGGTGGAAAAAAAATATATTATTGTTATCAAAAACAATTTTCACTTTGTGGTATGACATTTTACATTTATTTGTTTATAAATTTGTGTAAACCACTTAATTTTTTTAATTACACTTCGACCGTTTTCGAGGTTACTGCCTCATCGTCAGGAATTTAACTAACTTATAATTACACGCGTTGCTATTTATAAAATAAAATATTGAATGAAAGAGACAGAAAATTGAAAGAAATCAAAGAACACATAAGATGTCTGAGTAATAATAATTTTTCAGAATTAGCAAATCATCTTATATCCGAAAACCATGAATTTAATCAAGAAACGTGTGTAGAAATTTTGCATGTCAATAAAAATGGTTTTCGTTTAGATAATTTAGAACGATTAGAAATTAGTAAAGCCATTAATCAAAAACTTCAAATAATAAATAATCAATTAAATTTAACTTCGAGTCCTCTTCTAAAACTATTCTCGTTATGATTTATTTTATCTTCTTTCTCTCTCTTTCTTTCAATTTTCTGTCTCTTTCATACAATATTTAATTATATTAATAGCAACGCGTGTAATTATAAGTTAGTTAAATTCCTGACGATGAGGTAGTAACCTCGAAACCGGTAGAAGTGTAATTTTAAAAAAATAAGTGGTTTATACAAATTTATAAACAAATAAGTGGAAAAAATATAGTTCAACAATAACAATAACAACAAACCATCACGCCGTTTTCCCGTAAGGATAGGCAGAGAAGATAGAACGCCACATCAATATTATTATGGATAACTTATATAGCGCCATTTTCGTAATAAAATACCTCAAGGGCGCTTTACATGGTGATTCTATTATTAAGTTAATTTAATTGAAGCTTTTAAATTTGTAATTTAATTAAAATAATTTATTTTGTTGTCACGTGCTACGGATTTATTCAAATGATTTAGAGAACAAGTGGGTTTTAAGTTTTTTCCGAAACATCACTTCACTTTCACAGCCTCGCACCTCTGCTGGGAGAGCATTCCATGCCATAGGGCCTGCGACCGCAAATGCGCGTTCACCAAATTTAGTGCGCTGTTTGCGTAGAGGTATAATAACTTTTCCTCTCGCCGTAGACGTAGCTGATCTAAGCGTGAGACGTCTGTCAGCTAGTTCATCTGGAATTCATAGCTCCCTTAGATATTCCGAAGCAGAGCTGTGCAGTGACTTATACATAAGCCAACAGAGTTTGTATTCGACCCTCTGTAGAAAACGTAGCCAGTGTAGTTCCCGAAGTAGTGGAGTGATATGACTGAACTTAGAGATTCCGAAAATAAGTCTCGCTGCGGCATTCAATACAGATTGTAGGCGAGTCATTTTGTTCATTGGTAGACCTGCATAGATACCATTACAATAATCGACTCTAGACACTACAAACGCATTTATTAATTGACGGGCGGCATCAACCGGCAAATTTTTGCGAATGCATTTAATTTGTCTCAGCTGGTAGAAGCATGAACTTATCGTTCTACTAATTTGAGCGTCAAGAGATAGGTCAGAATTGAGTAAAACTCCCAGTAGTTTAACGGTGGGTAAAGCGGTACTCCCTACATTGGGTAGGGCCGTATCCTGGAACAAATTCTGTCGTCTGGCTGAAGCCACCCATAGTTGTTCAGTTTTTGATGGGTTCAATGTTAGTCTATTTTCAGCCATCCAGTTTCCTATTTTCTCGATGCATCCATCAATTAAATTGACAAGCACACTTCTCTCGCCTGGTTTGCAATAAAAATAAATCTGAGTATCATCTGCGTAGCAGTGAGACCACAATCCACATTCTTTGATAATGTTCTCCATATCTTTAGTGTAAAGGAGATAGAGGAGTGGTCCGAGTACTGACCCTTGAGGCACTCCTGTAGACACCCGAAAGTTGGTTGAGCTTTTACCCTGGAACACGACTGCATATTCTCTTTCATTGAGATATGAACTGAATCACATATGTGCCTGATCATGGATACCATAAGTTTTCTCTAGACGTTCAAGCAAAATATTATGGTCTACAGTATCGAATGCAGCACTCATGTCCAGAAGAGCCATCAACACCAGATTACCAGAGTCTACCGCCGTTATAGTGTCAAATAGTACTATTATCACTCCCGTCTCCGTAGAATGAAAACGTCGGTATGCTGATTGCCTTACCGAAAATAAAGAATTCTGCTCGATATAGTTAACGAGCCTATGAGAAACTATTTTTTCTAGTATTTTTGATACGATGAGATGATTTGAAATTGGGCGAAAACTGGAAAGATCTTCCACATTTAGTTGAGAATTTTTTAAAAGTGAAGTTACATTAGCTTTCTTTCTGGCTCTCGGAACAATGCTGCGCTCCATGGATGTATTAAATAAATCTGTTAAAAATGGAGCTAATACGTTAATGCATTTTTTCAAAAGCCATGTTGGCATCGGATCTAATATACATTGTTTGTTGGGTAATGCCGCACTCTATCTTTGCAAACAGATCTCGCTTCCTCTACATTCATACATCTTCTCATGCACGCGCGCCGATTATTACAAATATATGGCACATCAATATGGTAAACAGTAAACTCAAACATTCGGAAAATCATCAAGAAATCCCTCCCACTAAGGAAAATCCAGTCATTAATTCCTCTCTTGAAAATATTAATTGTCCTAGAGAGCTCAATACACTCTTCCAAAATATTGAACACTCTAAGTGCGATAAATGAGAGATGTCTCTAAACAAAAGTCGTACGGGTTTTGGGTATGACACAATTCGTGCAATTTTGGGAAAACTTTGTACGGAAATTTTGCTGAGACCTCTCCTTATTGTTCGACCAGAAGTGTTTAAGTGGTTCTTTTAGGTACAGTTGTCTCATATCCAGCAGCTTTATGCATTGGAACAACTATTCTGACGGGTATGTTGGAGGGCGCCGCACAACCCCTCAGCCAGCTATGCCATATGTTGCAGTAGATTGAAACAGAGCTAAGTACACACTTCTGAGAGCGCCAATATCCAGAATGTCTCTAAGAGAGCAGAAAAGATGGCGCAGCTTTCTCAACCTAGAGTTTAGTGACTGGACCTGAACCTCCCCTAATCTTATATAAATGCCAATAAAATTATAACTGTATAATGTTATTCAAAA
This sequence comes from Micrasema longulum, assembly GCF_059751315.1. Classification (NCBI taxonomy): domain Eukaryota; kingdom Metazoa; phylum Arthropoda; class Insecta; order Trichoptera; family Brachycentridae; genus Micrasema; species Micrasema longulum. The sequence continues at coordinate 17,854 of NW_028279141.1, forward strand.
ATGAGTGCGTTGAATGCGTTGCCTAGTATGTAGGTGAAATAATTCAATTAGATGAATCTCACCAGCATAAATAAAGGTTTCAGCTCTTTAACTTCACAAACATCAACAGATGAAAGAATTGAAGGAATATAGATGTTCAAATATAGGCAGAATGGTGAATGTTACACAGTGTGTAAAGTGGCCACTTAAACCAGCCATTGACAGGTCATAAGCCCTGTAGATGCCTGGACTTCTATATTACCTTCTCTTAAATGTGCTTCATCTCTGTTGTAATATGTTAATATAAACAGCTCCCCAGGGAGTTGAATCCAGTCCTTGTCTACAAAAATTTGGACAAACTCAAAATATTGTTCAAAAATGAGTAAATTAAAGCTAACAGACGAATAAATTTAAATTATCAACACAATTAAAATCAATAAATATGAATCTAATGCCAAGCTGTCTTGTCCTGCAAATATTCTTCGACTCTATAGTAGTTCTTTCCAAGCAGTCTGTGCTTGACAAAATATTTAAATTTTTTTGTTGGCAAAGCCTGAATTTCAAGAGGTATTTTGTTGTAGAATCGTATGCAGTTTGAGGCAAATGAAAAAGAAAAAGGTACAACTAGAATATCTTTATTTCTTGTATTGAGCCTATGGAAATTTCTTTTTAATTTTTTAAACGAAAATAGATGAAGTTTCTATAAATATATTGACATGTGACTTCTAGCGATTCTTTGGGATTTATATTGGAAATTGCTCGAACGGCTCTCTTATGGATTCTAGATTTATTAAAAAGATTTATCTTTACTAAATGTCATTAAATATTTGTATAAAGCCACTTACCGACTTTTCTATTGTTACCGGTTTCAACACATACCAGTCTCTTCATCAGGACACCAATTAAACTAATATGCAAAACCGACAATACACCTTCACCGTAGTTGTTGTACGAAAATGTAAAACCAACACTACATGCATTTTAATAAGCAACTCTTACATGGACTGATACGTCCCTCCCTTCATCCCCTCCCTCTTTTCTATTTCTCCCACAGCATAAAATATTTTCATAACCTAATCAGTCCATGTAAGGGTAAATGATCTATCAGCAGCTTATGCACCCACCGCGTGTGACCGTGTGGTGTGGATTTTGGACTGCCGGAATCATTGGCCCGTATTTTTTTTAGAATAACTGGACCACCAAGATCATGGAATCTGATACCTCTGGATTTTTTTCTTTCATGAAAACTGTATGCAAATAATCCACAGACAATTTCGGAGCTCAAAATGGAAATTAGGCAAGTTATTGACGAAATCCATCCACAATTATTTCAAAATGTGATCGAAAATTTCGTGAAAAGGTAAACGTTTACCAAGGCAAGAATTTGTTGGATGTTATGTTCTACACGTAATCTCCATGTCCATATTTTACATTGAAAAGAAAACACCCTCAAAATTTAACTGCAGTATGTGTGTTACTGAGATGCTTTGAAAGGAGAGTTCTTCGTCGAATCTGTAGTCCCGTGAAAGATGGAGAAAAGTGGAACATTAGGCAAAACGCCAAAGTGTACTTCATATATGAAGCCTGCAGTATCTCAACGCACATAAAACTGCTCAGGTTGAGATGGGCTGGACACGTACAAAGAATGGCTGATGCGCGAGCAACTAAAAAAGTCATAACTGGACACCCAGGGGGTATAAGAAGGATTGGGAGACCTAGACTAGGGTGGAAGGATGAAGTGAAAAAAGATGAAGTACAGCTTCTACAAGTTGCAAATTGGAAAATGGCTGCTGAGGACAGGCGTAGTTGGAGGCAAAAGTTGAAGGAGGCCACGGCTCGATTTGAGTTGTAGCGCCAACGCAAAAGAAATTAGTGTTTTGAGATATTATTTAGTTGTTAAAATGTAATAAATAAATGTAAATAGTATAAAAGTGTGTATAATTAGCCTGTCCTAAAAAAATGTGTCCCACCAAAGTCTTTAGATTAAGTAGGTAATTGATTACAATATGTTACTAAAAATATCAAATAAACGCTGTTTTATTATATATTATAAATTAACATAATTCTCTCATTAAGTTTTCGGTGTCCTAAACATCACATACAATTTTAATGGAGATAAGTAAATATATTTAAAAGAAACCGGTCTCCATCTTGTCACTGGTAAAAATAAATATAATTAAGTACCGACTAGGAACGAATTTTAAATTTATTTGGTGTTTATTACTATTGCAATTTGACTTGAAAGTGTATAACACTTGTGTAACATGTTTTTTTAATATGTTTCTTTTTTGGGTGATACCGTGTGTGTTAAATTTGTTCCAATGTTTCGGCTACCATTGCAGGAGGCCATCTTTAGGGTAAATTGTGTGTTTTGTAGAAAAAAGTAAGTGTTTGTACCGTGTCGCAGTGGGCAGTAGGCACATTTCTATTAGTTTTTGTAGTATGTAGTGCTGGGAACCATGTTAAGTTTAATTTGAGCCCGTCGACTTTGTTTACGTTATTTGGGTGTCTGTATTTCAATGAGGAATTCCAGCCCAACCCGGAATTAAATTTAAAAAATATTTTCGTGTACACGTGAATATTTATAAATTTTGGAGTACGATGAAATATTTCAAAAACGCACGCAAAAATAAATAAAAAATGTTAAAAATAGTATTCATTTTAAAATCGTAAATAATGTCGTCACTCCTTACGTGTAGTATTTCCGGTTTCCACTTTAAAGCCCTCGCACCTTGTAAGGAACGTTTTGACCATAGAAAAAAAAGAGTATAATTTGTATAATTTGACATTTCAACCAGAGATTATGTCAACTTTCTAGGTTTTTCTAAATCGGAACGTTCGTAAAAACAACCATAACATAGAAATGTGCAAATTACGATCAACTAAATGAAGTAATGAAAGCAATATTCCATAGATTCTTGTCAGTTTTGTTATTGGCTAGAGAAATACAACTTACCGCGGTCAGTGAAAGTAAGAACGCCAACCGTTTCATGACGTCACTACTAAAAAATGACACACTGATTACAGTCATTTGGCGTGGTGTTTGATAAATGTAACTTCAAAAAATCATATCTTTGTAAATAATGCACAAAAAAAAAAATTTGCTTAGTTAAATTAGAAAACAGTGGAATTCCTCATTGCCTCTTTTATGATACGTGCTCTGTTGTTACTGGGTTCATGTAAAAAATTTGGTTCGAAGGCGAAAAAATGTCCAGTTTCTATAAAGTGATTCGCTATTGTGAATTTGTCAGGGTGCCCAAGTTTACACGCTCTTTTGTGTTCGTTAATCTTTTTCTTTGCTGTGCGCCCTGTTTGTCCTATGTATACCTTATCACATCCTTGGCAACTTAATTAATAAACAGCTTCCGTTTCCAGAGGATTCCTATCTTTGGGTTAAATAAATGTTTTTTTAATTTTTTCCACAGTCCCAAACGTTGTTATAATATTTTGTTTTTTCAGCACTTTGGCTATCCAAAGTAGTAGCCAAAACGTCGGAACAAATCTAACACACGCTGTGTCACCCAAAAAAGAAATATATGGATAAAAGTGACGATGAAAACCTTCGAACCTATTTAACATGATTTTTGTATGTTTTTTTACGCCGCTTCTCTATTAGATCCCTTAACCATAAAATGTCCAATGTAAGGCCTCGAACATTAATTTGTCGCGCCCGCCACAAGCCTCGTACTATGGCCATGTGTGGCGTTTTTCATACGCGCCCGCTGTCGCCACCGCCTTAACTGTGGACGACCCCTAAACGATCTGCTACAGACATACCGTTGACCGGCGTATAAAAGTAATTTAAAACATGTTTTTCACTAGGTGACTAATTTATTATATTGCATACATACTATCCATTATAATTTATTTTAAAAAGTCACTACCAGGTTAAAAAAAATCAACAAAATTTGAAACAAAAAGTCAGTTGCACGTATTCTGTTAAAACTGTAATTTAGCTACAGTTCAATGGGTGATTTTATTGTTTTTTTTTCAAAAGATTCGAAGTTTTAATTGTTTCCGCAACTTTCATTATTATCTTAAAAGATGTTTATAAGAATCGTTATTTCTTGTTTTCCTTACATTCTTGTATTTTTAAACCATTTAATGCCCAACGTAGCATACTGTCGACATAAACTAAAATATGAAATTAAAACTGATTTTTTTTTCATTATTTTTCTTAGTATTTGCATAAAAAAAACAAAGTTTAGGCATTAACAGGGCTTATGACCTGTCATTGGCTGGTTTAAGTGGCCACTTTACACACTGTGTAACATCTTTTACTGCACAAAAGTCAACAGATGGAAGAATTGAGGAAATGTGGATGTTGAAACATGGGCAGAAATTATCTAGTTTAAATGTCCTGGAAGATAATTATTTATTACCCTCAAGAGGAACGAATGCCGCTCCCACTTTGCCGTCGAGCAGGCTACCATCCGTAAAGATTCTTCTTTCATTGGGAGCATAAGGAGGTATATCTTTGTCAAGTAAAATAATACTTTCAGGAATTCTTTCGCGAATGTGAACACAGTGAGTAAAATGCCCACTTTAGCCACTCGCCGGTCTGCCACAACTTGTTTTCATTTTTCAACATGGTTTTTACGACTTAAAGAAAATGGCTTCATAATTGATTTGGGTAAATATATCTCAAAAAAAAAAAAAAAAATTACTGGTCATTACGCCTGTAAATGCCAAGGCTTCAATATTCCCTTTTATTAAATGTTTCCATCTCTGTTGTAATATAACTAATTACTTTCTAAAGGAATTGAATCCAGTTATTTTCTACTAAAATTATAAAAAACGGTTAAAAAGTTTTGATGAAATTTTAAGTCAAATTAAAATCAATAAAACTATAAAAAAATATATATATTTATGTTTTCACTTTGTGAAGGGCCTTAATATAGATTTTAAATTACGGAAATTGCGCTATATAAGTAATCCTTAAAAATAAAGCCACATATCTTTGATGGACGGACATAAGATTATAAGTACAACTTTTCAGGAGAGCAAAAAGCGATATTATGGACCCAATTATTTAGCTACAGAACTCAAATGCAAAATAAGTTATTATTTATAGATCATTTCATTTGCGTAACAACATTGAAGAAATTTGCTATATATAGATATTTATATATTTTACATACAAAACAAATTTATTAAACATTTCAATTACAAAAAAAATCATGATTTTCCTAATAATGTAGATGCAGCAAAACATTTTGGAATTAGTTCTCTTCAAGACCAAATAATTGTTCAAGAGTAGGTGTATTTATAAAAAATCTTAAATAACTTAATTGATTCTGCTGAACTATTGTCACTAATAAATTTTGACACCCCACTCAATCATCTTTTTTCAACATCTCTTCAACAATCGAATCTGGGTAAGAATGAATACATTTATCGAGTATGCTCGTCATGCGATATTTTTTTTAGCGCGATAGATCTTTTTAACGAAAGGAAATACTGTGTTGAAAAATATATCAAAATTGCGATAGTGACGTCGCAAGAGCAAAATTTTCAGTTACTATTTTTTTATTGTTTTACTTATTAGTTTTCATTATTTATTATTAACTATAACATATACGCGTATGTATGTGCATTAGTGTATGCGAATATGTTCACGTGTGTATATATGCATATATATACATATCAGAGGCGACCCGTGTATAGAAGCGATTATGCGCAGCTTACCATTATATTTGACTAACCATAATAATGTTTTATTGTAACTTTATTTATAGAAAAACAAATAAATAATTAACACTTTGTATCCCGGAGCCGTGTAAACACGTGATTATATAACCACGCGTTGTGTCCCGGTCCCGTATTTTCACGTGGTTTACCAGCTGTCTAAAAAAGTGCATTTTATTGGCATCTGGTGACTTTTAGTAGTACTTTTTCGCTGCTGGTAAACAACGTGAAAACACGGGACTGGGACACAACGCGGAATTATTATAATCACGTGTTTACACGGCTTCGGGATATAAAGCACAAAAAAAAGTAAGACCTGTATACGTGCGAGCATAGCAATGTGGCTCTCCATAAAGGCCAATGTTGGCAAAACTATCATACAAAATTGAATTATTAAATTGTTTAAAATAAATATGAGTTTCACTAAATTAAATGTAGTATTTTCATAATTATGTGTATTCGGCCGGTGCTCAAAGTGTTAACATTTATTTTAAATCATTTCCACCGTCTGTATTTTTATCCAAATATAAATATAAATTTTAATAAAGCGCGCCCAGCGCCTGCGGTGAGCCAAGAAACTAGCCGATTATTCCAGCTTATTTTTTCATACAAATAAGTATACTATATTTTGAATGTATTAACACCAGTGCGGGTTTTTTCTCCCAAATTAAACTTGCAGATTACACAAATTATTTGAAGATTCTTGATTTGGAAAACAGTATTTAAAACATTGTTTCTTAAAGACTATTTTTCTTTGAGATGGTACTTTTGACATAAGACAATAATTACTTTCATGCGTCATATTGCAGGCCATATGGTGCTCGACGCGGCCGTTTTTAGCACTATTAATTACTAGAACAATGCGGCCAGTTGACATTTCAATTGAATACCTAATATTGACTGAATTCATAGTGGTATTTTTTATCTATTTTTTAATGAATAATATATTAAAAGTAATGGATAATATATCTATATAATATAATATATCACGAAGTTACATCGTTTGAGTTGATTTCATGGATGAGAGTTGTTGTATCACACAGAACCACAGAAAAATACAAATTTATAGTAAATATTACATACATTATATTATGAACCTCTTATGTAGGTACAAATATATGATATTTTTTATAGCTTACCCGTAAATAAAATCACCATTCGCCACTGATATATATGCATGTTCATGTGTATATATGTATGTGTATGTATGTATGCGTGTGTATATATGCATGTATATGAATGCGTGTGTGTATGTATATGTATGTATGTGTACATTTATATTTCTTTTTTCATTGTTTTACATTTATTTTATATTTCTTCATCTTATTTTCCTTCCCTATTTTCCCAATTCCACTTCCTCTCAGTCCTAGCGAACTGTACGTTTTGTTTTTTTATATTTTTGTTCCTATATGAAACCCATAACTGGTCTTGTTATTTGTTGTTTTTTTTATGTATCGTTTATTTCTATGACTGTGTTGGTTTCAAAAATAAATCAAATTAAATTAAAAACTAAATTTAAAATAACACTGAGACCATTTTGTACTATTTGTGCCACTGAACATATGACACAAATATGCACACTCATTTTATCAAAACTAAAGTTGTTTATTTAGGTTTTGAGTAGTCAAAGAAGTGTACTGTTAACACTTTGAGTACCGACCGAATACACAAAATTTACCCTGTGCCCGGCCCATTTTTGTGAAATTTCATGCTTTGTGAAGGGTTTCTTAAAAGTGTCATAATTATGAAAACACTTAGTGAAATCAATTGAAACATTAGATTTGGATTTATTTGAAATAATTAAATAAGTAATTTTTGTATGATAGTTTTGCCAACATTGGCATTTATGAAGAGCCACATTGCGCATTGCAATGTTCGCACATATCCAGGGTTTCGCTTCTTTTTTGTGCTTTATATCCCGGAGCCGTGTAAATACGTGATTATAATAACCATGCGTTGTGTCCCGGTCCCGTGTTTACACGTGGTTTACCAGCAGCGAAAAAGTACTAATAAAAGTCACTAGAGGTCATTAAAATGAACTTTTTGAGACAGCTGGTAAACCACGTGAAATCACGGGACCGGGACACAACGCATGGTTATATAATCACGTGTTTACACGGCTCCGGGATACAAAGTAATAATACCATTGATGCAGGCGTGTACAAGAAACATCACAAAATGAACAAAAATTGAGTTTACTCTTATGTCCGCCCACCAAAGAAACATATACAAAAAAAAACAATTACATATGACTTTTTTCCTTACACAAAATTAATTTAAAATGGAAATAAGCAGAACTAAATTATGTAATTAGTAGTGCTTAGTATAATGAAGTATTGATTGATTTGGTGTTTATTTTGTAGAACTCCATATTTAAACTTATAATTAGAAATCAAACACTGATTTGAGTCTACTGAATACTTTATTTTATTTTTACAAATATAAACACATAAAAATATACTTGAACAATTGGAAATTAATAAATATCTAAATAATCCTAATTTTAAAATAATCAATGAACAAACCAACCTATCTTCACCACTATTAAACATATTTAAATAGACTGTTATTCTTCACTTTGTTTCTTTTTGTACACGCTTATATGACGCGTAATTAATAGATGAATCATGTTACAATTGCATTTATATATTTTGATAAGAAATTCTTAAAAATAGAAATATTGTAAAATAATACATTTATGTGTATATAAATTTCCTCATAATATTTCAATCATGTTTTAAAATTAAAATGAACAGCAACCTGTTATAATATTATTGATATTTTTTTCGACAGCAATTATCTAAATTTACAAAACCATAAAACTTCATTAATTATCTCACAATACATACATGTATATCAATAAATACTTACTTAGTTATATTTTTTTCCGAAATTCAAATATAAATACCTAAATTCCCCATTACCTATTAAACACTTAGCCTCACCCTTAACCATTGGTTTTTCCCTCAATTACGATTAATGTACATGCTATAGTTCATAAGATTATTTTTATTTTCTACTTAAGTACCTTGAATTATATAACTATATAAGGACATTCAATCCAAAAAATCTTCACATTCGTTTGAAAATGCCCTAATAAGGCGAAACAATTGTCACGAAGTTTTTATTTTCATATGTTTATATTTGTAAAAATAAAATAAAGTGTTCAGTAGAATCAAATCAGTGTTTGATTTCTAATTATAAGTTATAATGAAGTATGTCCATTATCATAATTTGCTAGCTAGTAGCTCGATCGTGTGTAGTATTATAACATTGATATGAACACACTTATACAATGTGTTCAAATGATAATAATTATATTGTAAAATCAACAATTTCGCTATTTAGTTTGCCGCAAACATATCACATCCTTTGTTTGCAATGTGGATTAAATAAAAAACGTATAAATAATTCTGGGTAGCATCCGGTACATTAGGAATAATTGATTCTAGGTATGCAATTATTATAGCGTATAGTATTTATAATAAGTTGTATAAATATTTCTCAAATCAAATCACATCTACTTACTGGTGGATTTTTTAAAGCTGGCGCATTCGCAATACTTACACAAACGCATTTTGTAGTATCTGTGAATAAGCCCATTGTATGACATCGCACGGTAACGTTGTTCCAAAATTCATATTAAAAATAATGCTGCACAAAAATTGCACTTTTCCCTCTTTCCAATTGTTCCAAGAAGCTAAACTTTAAGACCTAAAACAAATATATTGTTTTAAATGTTTAAAATATATATTTAGAAACCAAATTTTATTTACAAGTAATTCAAATAGATCAAGTCAAAGAAGGAATCGTCTGTTAGAAATATCACATTGTAAAACGAGGCTCGTACAGAGACATGCATATTTTATAGGCCCAAAATTTTTTAATTCTTTTTTTACTGATAATATTTCATTGATTCCAAACTTGCCTAGTATGTAGGATTGTTGGCACAATAATTGGCTAGATGTTCTTATATGTTAATATGGTAGCATCTAGCTAGTCTTGCCACTGTGTTTAGCCACTCGTTTCCGAAACTGACAATTATGTCAGAATTTAATTCGACCTTAAAATTTACTTATTTCTCTCTCATATTTTTTAAAGGCTTTTAAGAAAAAAAGTGCCAATCTCAAAACGATTAGAAATTTTAATAAATCATAATTTAATAAAAAATTTCTCGATGGAACAATTTTTTTTACACTTTTAATGCGTTGATAAACATATCGAGGGATTCTAGACCCGTCGGTATAAACCGATGTACTTACATCAAAACTTGATGGTGGGGGTATCGGTAGCATATCTTTGTAGTCGGTCGGGAGACTTTTATCTTTAACTATGACGTCATACTGAAAGCGTATTTGTACCGCGACGTACGTTTCCCCTTGTTACAAATCGATGTACCTACCCAAAACTTAAAGGTGGTGTGTCGGTAGTATATCTTTGTAATCGTTAGAGAGAATTTATTTTCAACTATACCGTCAAGGTGAAGGTATGACGTCTTATCTTTCCATCATAATCGAGACCCTTGTTTAATATGTGTTCCCAATATAACGCTTTAAATATATATTTTTTTAAAAGTTATTGTGGTAAAAAAGAAAAATAATGATTTGAATAAGCGGATTCCATGGATATTTGGAATATCACTGCGTTTGCATCAATTAAATCAACTCACTTCGATTGAAATTAGGTTTTTCAAACAAGATATTTTTTTAAACTTGTTACCTGCACTGTTTTACAAGCATTTGGTACGTGCGTGTGTTATATATTTTCGATTCCCCGTCATTTTTTTAGATTAATTATACCAAGAACGACTCATGTTAAGGCGCAATCAAAAATATGTCGATGTGTAATTACGGAGCAAATTAATAAGACGTTTTTACATGGTTTCTGTTACTAAATACGAGTATTAAACCGGCTGCGGCTCTGAACGTTCTGGCTTGTTCTTAACCCTTTGAAAGCAGGATTTTACGTTCCCATTCTGAAAAAATGTTAAATGAATTTATTCTTTAAAAAAACTTACAGAAAAAAATAGCATGTCATCATCATTCCATGTCCGCTTCGTTGTGCATTTATTTATTTTAATTTTATAATAAAATAATGACAGACAACTGAACATAATGTACATCTTTATGTATATATAATTCTTCTGCGCAAGTGATGTCATTGAACTCCTTCTAAACGGCTAACCGATTTACGTGTGGTTTTCAGCGAAATGTAGGTCTTTGCGCTACGCGTGTTTGTAGATATTATATATAAAAAATTCAATCGTTTCTTGAAAAAAAAATAGAAGCAAAAACCTTTTTTTATTGACCTACCAGGGGTGTATTCGACGAGAATGCAAATACAAAAAAAAAGAAAAATGTTGTTTTTTTCTGTTTAAAAAAGTTAGTTTTTGAATGTTTACAAACAACATTCGCTATTTATGGATTCCAATCAGATTCTTTCCTTAGATTCCTTATAACTTCTTCCTATTTATTTATTTTTACTGGATTTTTGGTTAAACTAAAATAATATCAACTGGCATTCAATTCGCATTCACGAATAAAGTGCACCCCTGTTGGTGAGAAGAGTTGAGTTTGACATTTGCATAAAGAATTCTATATTTGAAAACGAATTATTTTTTGTTTTGGAATTTAACCATTAACAAGTACCTAGATCTAGGTACCTAGTTAAATTCAATACTTAAATATTAATAATTTTTAATTTTGGAATTTAATCGTTATCAATTACCTAGGTACCTATTTACCAATGAAAAGTATTTTTCCAAGGTAATACCAGGCAAGCCAATGTTCGGGCAGGACAGCGTCTGAACCCTCACTAGTACTGTATAATATTACACTTACAATCCCTTAAAATTGTTCACAGCGTTATATAATTGAACGTAGCCATAGAAAAGTGTAACTGAGATAATAGAAATGAAATATTAATTTGTCAGTGTGTAATAAGTTTATGTTCCTTTAATTATGTTTATTTTATTATAATATCAAATTTTTAAATTGGTCAACTATATTATGAAAATCCCTCTCCTCCACTCCTCCACTCTATTTCCTCATCCCTTAACCTTCTTACGAGCTCTTTTTTTTCTCATGTCTTATATAATAAAAAAAATAAAAAATAAAAAAAATATCTTCACATCTCACAACATCTTCGAGATTTAGACTGGTTAAAAAGCCCAGAGAGAATAAAATACAAGCTGTGCTGGACAGTATTCAAATCCCTTCATGAAATGGCTCCAAAATACCTATCGGACCTTTGTATTAGGGAAAATACATGTCGAAGAAAATCTACTCTTAGGTCAGCATTTGATTCAGGAAGAGGAAAACTTGTTGAAATCCGGCGCTCCCCAAACACTAGATTTAGAGATCGTGCTTTTGCCACCACCGGCCCCTCTGCCTGTAACCAATTGCCTTCAAACTTACGAATCATTGACAGTTCCAGTCAGTTCAGATCCCAACTAAAATCCCACTTCTTTAAACTATCATACCCTCAATTTTAAATCTGGAAATATAATGTATCACTTAAGTTTAGTTAGAATGTAAGTTTAGATATACAATTGTAAAGCGCCCTTGAGGTGATTTTTTACAAAAATGGCGCTATATAAATCAGTCAAATATTATTATTATAATATTTTTCTCTTTACAGTGTAACATGTTCTCTCATTATATTTGTGAAAAACTTCAACTGGATGTATGTAATATTTTTTATATTGTTTATTCTTATAAAACAACTGTTGTTTTTCCCCAATAAATAAAAAAATAGCACTTTTGTGAAAAAAGTGAATAATCAAATCTACAGTTGGTGGTTGCGCCAAATGTACTATTTATTTGTGTGTTGCACATTTACTTGTAGGTTGCGGTGTTAAATTTATTGCTATCTTAGTAGGAACTCTAGTAGCTCTAGTGAAAATGTCATTATCTTACTGTGGGTACAATCTTTTTCTCTCCGGCCTAATAACAACTGAACTGTCGCCAAGTGCATACGTGATTTTTAATATTCCCAGCGCTATCGCCAAAAATTTGTTTTAGCGATCAATAAGTTATTGTGTCGTGTTATCGCTTATGAATAATCAAGAAACCGACAAGTGCCGATCCTGACCATTAAGATCTGATACTGCCCACCACGAGAAAAGTCCAAACAATAAGGTGCCGAGAATCCCAGTACAAGGTAAGTAATTGCATAATTCAAATTCCAATATATAGGACCAACCTGCCAATGGCTATGCCTGTTGGAAGGGCTATCTCTATGTTGAACGATATCACTTTGGACATTGACATTTTTCACGTCTCTGAGGGAGTTTTTCGTTACAAGATTCTCTTACTTTTTTAACATATTATTCTTTGGATATTATGTATACTAATGTGTTTTTTTTATATATACCTAATTATTTTTATATGTATGAATTAAGATATTTTATTTTGTAATGTACATATATATGAATAAATAAATAATAAATGATAAAAAAATGATAGATAATTTTTTGTATTAGGGTTCGAAGGCAAATAATAAAGATAACGCAAATTCGCGAACCAGCGGATTATGCGTTTGTAGGCACAGAAAAAGCTTACAAAATGTTGGGGTTTGTTATACGATTAACCAAACCTTTTCCAAGAACTGAAGCAATAAAAAACTTTTTTTCCGTATGTACGTAGTTTCTTAGAGTTGGATCTCAGATTTGGAACCCTAAATATAATATTTATAAAAATCGCGTTGAAAATATTCAAAACTGTTTTCTTAGACAATTAGATTTAAAAAAATATGTTGCGTTTTCAAGTAGGACTGAGTGAGCACGTGTGTCATCGATTATTTATTAACGGACATTGTCCATATATACAATTTACATGGTTTAAATATTACAATAAAATAAAAGTTAAAAACATTAAAAAAATGAGAAAAAAACATTGACAAACATAAGGGACATCAAGACAAGATCTGGACTATTTATTTAGTGCTCGTTTAAATCGTTGTAAACTTAAACCAAAAAAGTCCAGATCTCGTATTGAGTTAACAATACGACAAAGACGGGTCATTGAAGAATTAAGGCCATAGTTAGTTCTATGCTGATCGATGAACAGTACTTCATTGTTTCTCAACCTGCGAGTCGGAATATTGAATTTTACTTGTTCTCGTAATGATGGAACATCGATTATACCATTTGGTATGTCGAACATACATATGGAGTCAATATTAGTTCTACGTTTTTGTAGACTAGAAATATTTAACATTGACTCTATATCAGCATAAGAATAATAACATCTCTCTAGTCTAAGCATCCACGCTACTTTTCGAAGCAAGCGATGTAGGACTGATTCAATGTGATTTGTGCGATTGACATAGAATGGAGACCAGACCACGGACCATTATGGATTATGTAACCCACGGAACTAATAGGCTTGATTTAAAAAAAATAAATAATAGACCTTTTGTCTTTTTTTGCTCTTTATTTCTCGTCATCCAATCAAATGCTTTTTTTTTTCATTCCTACTTTCCTTCATTCACCCTCTACCACTCCTCATCAAGTTCCTTCTCTTACTTACCACCATCTCCTTGTTTTGTCCATATTTCTGTTATAATTATTTAAAGTATATTTATTTTTTACATTGTATAAACTATCGACGCTTTATTTTAGCATAATTAAGTAAATACATGTTATTGGGTGGCAGGCCCTACTAATTTTATAAATACATTGTTTATAGTTTGTATTTATAATTAAATAATTTAGGTTAAATAACCTATTCATCTGTTTGTATTCTAAATAAACAAAATATTTTTTTTATTTTATAAAAAAACACTTTTTTTTAAACCACTGAACTTCCTCATTGCGAAATCAAATCCAGCCAGCCAACATTTGAACAAACTCAAAATATATTATTCTAATATGTCTATTGGTTTATGCGCCCAGTTGACAAATGATGCTGGTATGGAAAGGGTTAGTTATATTCTATGACGTTTTATTTTGTACTCTCATCGAAGTAAAAAATACCTACATCATTTTATTTTTATGAGCACTATAAGATCATACATCTTACTCAATATGAATTAAATGGATTCACTCTAACCATAGATAGATATACCTTATCTATACACTTGAAAGCTTGGTTCCGGATCCGAACCCCTGTAGGTGTATTTTATTTATTTTTTGTTTTATGAAATTTTTAATTTTTTCTTCTAATAAAATAAAAAATCTTCATTTCATAATAATTTTGGTTTCGTAGATTTCGGATGCACAATATATGGATATTAATATGATTAAATATATGGACACATTTTTTTTGTAGTTTGAATATTTATTTATTTAAATACTTTCATAGTCCTTGGACTAGTACCTCATCACCTAACCTTTATGTAATAAAAATAATCAAGATACCGTGCGATTGGTGTACTAATGTATTGTACTATGCACCATTATGTGCGGAAAGGGAACGATGATGATTAAAATATTTTATTGTCATAATCAGCATTTTATTACTTTTTTTCATTTTTTTTTATTTTTATTTATTTATTTCCTTTTTTACTATGACTTTAAATATTTTTTTACTTTGTATTCTGTTTTTACTACGCATTTTACGGAGTTTAAAAATATTTATATATTTTTTTTTAAGGCTTTTTACTATGTTTTCATTTACTATGTTTACACTACATTTATAACTTTGTTTTTACTATGTTTTTGCTATATTTTTAACTACATTTTTATGTTTTTACTCTATTTTTTACTTTGTTTTTCACTTTTTCCACTGTCTTTATAACTGTTTCTATATATTAATTATTGATAGTACTACTACTACAACTATCACGCCATTTCCCCGTAGGGGTAGGCAGAGAGAATGGACCGCCACACACGTCTATCCTGGCATACAATCCTAGCCTCTTCCACATTCATACATCTTGTCATACATGCCCTTCGGTTCTGTCTGCTTTTGACATGACCAGACTGAAGATTTTGGTTTATCTGATCATGCCACGTCTTCCTTGGTCGTCCTCGTCTAACGTTGCCGTTCATTTTTGGCATATATACTTGTTTTACCATTCTTTCGTCGTCCATTCGTTCTACGTGACCAAACCATCTCGGAGACCCTTTCTTAATCTTATCAATTATGCTTGTCTCAGATTTACACTCTCAGGCGTGATTTCATCATTCGTAACCCTGTCATACATTGATTTCCCACACATTCGTCTAAGAGATCGCATTTCAACCGCGTTTACTCGGCTTTCATCCTTCCTCTGCCAGTTTCATAATACATGGGTATGGAATGAAACATGCCAG
Organism: Micrasema longulum; assembly: GCF_059751315.1. Lineage (NCBI taxonomy): Eukaryota > Metazoa > Arthropoda > Insecta > Trichoptera > Brachycentridae > Micrasema > Micrasema longulum. The sequence goes on from NW_028279141.1 coordinate 33,779, forward strand.
TTTAGCTTCGATTGACGATTGAAAAAATTTTACCCTGGCAACACTAACGAAATTTCCATTTTGTTTCTTCGACAATCTGAATGGAAAAATAATTCAATTTTTAAGTAATGCATTTGTTATATACACATTCATTTGCAAATTACAGATGAAATGTGATTGCATCCTGTTTCTTTAAGATCCTAGCAGTATTCCTAAACTTTTAAAGGACACAACACGGCATAGTTGAATCCAAATCAGGAGTTGCGTATTGAGCGACGTCTTCTATGAAACTAATTGGTCAAAACGTAAACCTACTCATTTATGAGTAGTTGAGTCGCCTTCTGTTTGATGTGCGTATGCGGTTTCTGGACTATTCTTAATTCTATGGCTATAATATTAGTAATGATTTAAAAATATAAAAAATTGTGACGAATTTCAATTTTGAACACCTGTTACATTAATTGCTTCTAGCTGCTTGTCTAATTATCATTACAAGGAATGGAACCTGGATCCATCTCTTCGTCAATCTAGTCTTGACAGATCCATCGTTGCTAGCATGCATGTCTACTGGTAAATATTTTCAACTTTATCTTTCGATCGTCCATTCTAGAACTGCTTCAAAGTAAATAATGATAAAATAATAATTATAAATTATAACCAAACAAATGCTACTTTATACTAGTATATAAACACTAATTGACTTTTCGGACAATGAAAAAAACATTTTATTTATTTAATTTTACAATACGCCCAAGGGGCATTTACAAAAATTATACAGGTAAGTACAAACATAGTAAGTAATAATTAAAAATAATTTAAAAAATAAACAGCGCTTTTTTGTATACATGTAGAAACAATAAAAAGCATACTGCAATGCAAAATAAAAAGTGAAACTTTTGATAGTAAAAACGAAAAAAATATTGATAGAAAAAAGTGTTAGAATTAAAGAGCAAATTCTAAATATCTTGTAAAGAATTTAAACAAAAAAAACCTGTAAGCACAAAAAAAGGTATTAACAAATTATTGTTAAAAATAAATTATAAAAATTAGTTTACAGTAAGTATACAGGGTGTTCATTAAACCCTGTCACATCCGAAACCACGATGATCAGTATGAGCAAGAAGATATATTGGCATATCAAAATAAACTTTTAGAACGAATAAAATTTAAAAAAATAAAATATCAAAAAAAAGCAAATGGTTGCTTACTTCTGCAGGGGCGACACGAGGAGGGGAAGGGGAGAGTCTGCTACACCACCACCCGCTCGGCCACGCCTTCATCGCTTCTCCCCTGCAGAAGTAAGCAACCATTTGTTTTTTTTAAATATTTTATTTTAAAAAAAATATTTAGATTAAATATTTTTTTAAATATGTTAATATGTCTTCTTGCCCATACTGATCATTGTGGTTTCGGATGTGACAGGGTTTAAAGAACACCATGTGTATAAGGTAATAAATAATATGTTTTTAAATTTATATATCCTTTTTCTGTTGATTTCAATTATACTTTTATTTTGTTTTTTTAATACTCCTATATTTTACTATTATTTTGTTGATTTTAATGATACCATTATTTTGTATATTTGATTATGTGTGATTCTTAATTTGTATAATTTATATTTATTTCAGATTATCTTTTTTGCATTGTATTCTTTGGAATTTTATTATTTATTACATTTGCCTTTTTTTCTAGATTGTTATTCTATGTCATTATAATTTGATCTAATTAATTATACTATGTATTTTTTTGTTATTTATTGTGGCTTGACACGGGCATAGCCTAAAAAGCCTTAATAAGTTCATCAATATTTAAACTAGTGTAATTTTGAATGAACAAATAAATTAATAAATATATATGGTATACAAAAATATTTGATAAATTAGTTTCAGAAAGAGATAAGATAATTATTATACACATCAAAAACAAAGTAAAAATTGCATAAAAAAGAAAGTTTTACTACTACTTTTATAATGAGTTTTAAACAATACATTTAAGAAGTTTTAAAATGTATAATTTTTGTATTAAAAATGTCTATATCACAAGTAAATTTGTTGGCTTTTTTTGTTGGAATCGGAGAGTTTCGTGCATAGTTAGTACCTACGTATTATACTACATAATATTATGTTACATGGTTAAAACGATTATGAGAAGGGAATATGGAAGTTTAAGCATTTACAAGCCTTACGTTCTATTGAGGTGAAATTATTTTGGTAATTAATAATTTGTGCCATTAATAAATAAGGGTTTTCGTTTATTATTAATTTTCCCGATGAAATGATATATTTTATCAGGGATGAAATAAGCTACTACTACTACTACTACTACCATCACGCCATTTCTCCGTAGGGGTAGGCAGAGAGAATGGACCGCCACACACGTCTATCCAGGCATACATTCCTAACTTCCTCCACATGCATACATCTTGTCATACACGCCCTTTGGTTCTGTCTGCTTTTGACAAGACCAGACTTAAGATTTTGGTTAATCTGATCTTGCCACGTCTTCCTTGGTCGTCTACGTCTCACGTTGCCGTTCATTTTCGCCATATATACTTGTTTTACCATTCTTTCATTGTCCATTCGTTCTACCTGACCAAAGCATCTCAGAGACCCTTTCTTAATCTTATCAATTACTTGACTCAGATTTACAGTCTCGCCTGATTTCATCATTCGTAACCCTGTCATACATTGATTTCCCACACATTCGTCTAAGAGATCGCATTTCAACCGCGTTTACTCGGCTTTCATCCTTCCTCTGCCAGTTTCATAATACATGAGTATGGAATGAAACATGCCAGTTTAACTTCGATTGACATATTTTTATTAGAAATTACTGTACTTAGTGCTCCGTTCATTTTGTTGAAGCTTATACCCGTATGCAGAGACAAAACTTAAGGTGAGGAAAGTACATTCTAATTTCAAATGCAGAGAATAACCCGAAGGTGAAGACAATAGAATGTACTTTCCTCACCTTAAGGTTTGTCTCTGCATACGGGTATTAGTCTTCCAAATATCGCTACAAAAGAAATACGATGATCTCCTGTTAGTCTGTGGTGACGTAGCATCGTTATTCTGTTCACAAATCGTCGCTTCAGTTCGTTTTTGTCCAGCAGGCCATTTTTAACAAAATTGAGTAAATTGTACAGGAGTTCTGAGAAAGCCATTATTTTTTAAATCTAAATGAAAAATATACATTCTAAAAATTGTTTAAGGGTTTTTTTAACGAATTTTGTCATTGGTTGTGGTTATTATTTATTTTTTGTGGAATTGTGGAGAAGCTGTTTTGCACTGCTCAGGATAGGGAAACTTTCTCCCAAGTGATCGTCAACGTCGGGGGGACCCGACATGACACGTGAAGAAGAAGATTGATTAAGATAAAAACCTTACTTACCGGTGAAAGGTTATACTATTGCTTTTTCTATATTTTCCAGATCGATTTGTGCAGTATCTTAGCGTACATTTAGGGCATTTTAGTAATTGTGAGGAGACAAAAGTTATAAAGTAGCCGGAGAATACTCGCAACATACTAAAGTTTGTCCTATCAAACATATTATATCAATTCGTCGCGTTAGGAAACAAGGTTCCATGTAGATTTATATTTTTTTGAGACATGAAAGTTTGAAATGAAGACATTATTTTATCTTATATTTTTTGTTAAAATTGTCTTATTAAACTTAATAATAATTAAGGATTTCTTTTGTTTTTTAAACAATTTTGATGCAGATGCTAACTCTGAATTACTTGACAAGTTTGAACGATTGCAGAATATTTGTATTCGTTGTATCTTTGATCTTCGCAAATTTGACCACATAACCGAGTATCGCACGCAACTACACTGGCTCAATATCAGGCATAGAAGAAACATTCACATTCTATCACTTCTTTGGGATACTTGAAATAATCCCACTTCGCCTGTTTATCTGAGAGAGCTCATCCAACCTCTTTCACAACACGGACTATCTCTTCGTTCTAGTAACGAGAGAACCCTTTTAATACCAAGGTAAGACAAGTCTTAGCTTTAATTAAATAAAACTTAGATTGTGGAATAACCTATCCATTAATGTTAGAGACGCCCCCGTCTTTATTTACATTTAAGTCAAGATTGAAATGTCACTCTCTAAATATTTAAATTGTTCCTTTATCCTTCTTCTTTCCTTCCCATTCCTTCTCCTCTCTTCATAGTATAGTGTTATTTTTTTAATTTTTATTTGGTTAATGTTTTTTTTAAATTTTTGTATAAAATCTTAAGATTCAATATGTCCATGTTTTGGATTCATTATCTTTTATTCGAATGTCAAGCCATTCCTTCCTTTGATTCCGGTGGTCTTTGTTTTGAATCCTAATGTACCTACTCCTCCCTGACGGCGAGTCAAGAAAGCAACGCGTGACAACACAACAATAAAACACAACACAGCGAAAACCGTACCGCGAGCGTGACAGTGATTTCGAATCACCAACATACAAGGAAACGTTCAAAGTGACCAGTGCAAACGATAGCGGTGTTTTTCTGGACCTGTGCCAAAGGGAGGAAAGCGTAAGTCCTTACTCATTTCATTCATTCCAGGATTGACACTCAATACCATAACGTCAATTAGTTTACCTAAAATCAAACGTTCCCTGTTTTCTTCGAACACGCGTATCGCGAGAGGGCAGGCCTTGTTTACAGTCCCGAGGTCGATGGTATCGAGCATCCAACAGTCCATGTATTTATAATTTTCTCGAACTGAACGGTTTGGGCAGGTAGGAAGAAATTGCCTTAAGGCAATATGCCCGCCCTTATATGTATATTTACTGTATATGTATATAAAGTGTCAAATAAATAAATAAATAACCAATATTTAAATATCAATATCGTCGCGTTGGGGAAACAAGGTTTTCGAGACATTAAAGTTTGAAATGAAGACATTATTTAATCTGATATTGTCTTATTAAACGTAATAATAATTGAGGATTGATTTCGTTTTTTTTTAAAGTTTGTATGCAGATAGAACCGATATTTAAATATATTAAAAGTTTAATGTAAAAAAACATATTTTGTATAATAGAACCTTATTTCACAAACGCCACGAACTGGCCGTACGTATTTTGCACATATTTCGAACGCTTATGTTTATTATTATGGATAACTTATATAGCGCCATTTTCGTAATATAATACCTCAATGGCGCTTTACATAGTGGTTCTATTGTTAAATAAATTTAATTGAAGCTTTTAAATTTGTAATTTAATTAAAACAATTTATTTTGTTGTCACACGCTACGGATTTATTCAAATGATTTAGAGAACAAGTGGGTTTTAAGTTTTTTCCGAAACATCACTTCACTTTCACAGCCTCGCACCTCTGCTGGGAGAGCATTCCATGCCATAGGGCCTGCGACCGCAAATGCGCGTTCACTAAATTTAATGCGCTGTTTGCGTAGATGTATAACAAATTTTCCTCTCGCCGAAGACGTAGCTGATTAAGCGTGAGACGCCTGTCAGCTAGTTCATCTGGAATGTAGAGTTCCCTTAGATATTCCGGAGCTGAGTTGTGCAGTGACTTATACCTAAGCCAACAGAGTTTGTATTCGACCCTCTGTGGAAAACGTAGCAAGTGTAGTTCCCGAAGTAGTGGAGTGATATGACTGAACTTAGAGATTCCGAAAATAAGTCTCGCTGCAGCATTCAATACAGATTCTAGGCGAGTCATTTTTTTCATTGGTAGACCTGCGTAGATACCATTACAATAATCGACTCTAGACATTACAAACGCATTTATTAATTGACGGGCGGCATCAACCGGCAAATTTTTGCGTATGCACTTAATTTGTCTCAGCTGGTAGAAGCATGAACTTATCGTTCTACTAATTTGAGCGTCAAGAGATAGGTCAGAATTGAGTAAAACTCCCAGTAGTTTAACGGTGGGTAAAGCGGTTTAGGGGTAAAGTTTACTCAAGACCTCAATGCTAATTTTTGGATTTTTAAAGTGACCTTTACTCATTAAAATAAGTTTTTGTTTCGGTCGAAACCAGAACAGAAGCCGAAGTTTCGGTTTTAGCTGAAAATCTTGATTTGGTCGGTCCCTATACAGCATATCTCTGTTTTTTTATTCCACTTAATATGTCTAACTTTGAATAGATGCTCAATTAAGATCTGTTTTGGAGCCAGAGTTTTTATGTCAGTTCATTTAGCTAATTGCGAAATCAATAGTAGATTAATATTCTTACCAATTTATCACAGTTGACACCTGTTTCGCATTTCGGAGTACATTTATTGTCAATGCGTTTGACAGTCAAAATGTCGCGTTAAATCTTAAATCATTCGATTTCACAATAATTGCGCGGGTTGATAAAGCACGTAATCAAAAAATTAGAAAAATCGGTCATTTCAATATATGAAGAGGTCATTTATATGATAAAAAAATAAAAATAAAATATGTTAATTTTTCTTGGCATTTAACAAAAGTTTAAAATTTATACATAAGTTACAAATACAAAAAAAACTATTACAATAACACAAAAAATAAACTCTCTAAGCCATGGCCTCTGTGTGGGTATACATTTTATTTTAAATTGAAATAAAGGCTACTGGAAGAGTACGATAGATACAAAAAAGTTAAAAAATGAGTCATAATATTTTAACACTTTTTTTTTGTCGCTAAAAATGAGAAAATTATAGTAAAAGTAGGGTAAAACTCCCAATAATTGGCACTTTTATTAATTAATTAAACCATTATCATTTAAACGTAAACATTTTTTTGTTGCATAAACAAACGCTAGTTGATTTAATTTTTTTTGTTGATGAATATCGAAAAAGATCTTCCGAAAGATCTTCTGAATAGAAGATCTTTCAATTTTTAAAGAAAAATAAAGATAATTTTAAATGTCTTATTTCAGCCATTTATTGGCACCTTTAGTTATTAATTGGCACAGGAATGTTGTCAGTTATTGGCACCGTTACCTTACATTTTTGTGAATATGGGGAAAAATAAAAGGCCTAGTATTTTTTATAATTATCAAATGAATATCATATTATTACAAAAGACAAAGATTAAATTAATTTTAAAGCGGCATCTATATATTGATCGGGTTGTGGTCCCGTGGCTAGTGTCTTGGACTCACGGACCAAAGGTCCGTGGTTCGAATCCCACTCTACCCCAACTTGATTCCATTTTCTAATAGTGAGTTATTTACAACTCGTTGAAAATGGCCCTCAAAATTAAATATTTGGGTAAATTATAAGAACGCAAATATTTCTTTTTACAAAAAAAAAAAAAAAATATTAAGTAATGCAAGGCTTTCTCCTTGCATATAAGAAAATATTTAATATTTTATATGAACACGATCACAATACTAGAGAAAATAACAAAATTAGACTTCCATTTAGGAAAAAGGCAAAGTCACGAAATTCGATTTTATTTAAAGCAATTAAAAAGTATTACGAAATGGAAAAAAATATTTATGAAGAAAAAAACATATCAAAATTTAAAATAATGGTCAAGACATATGTGATAAACAATTTATAAATTAAATATATTTGTAATGTTATTATTAGAACACACATAACAATATGTATGATATGTGTGCCCTACTTTAAGATTTAAATAAATAAATAAATAAATATTACGAGGTTAGTTTGATAATTTACTAACAAGATGAAACGCGTTGAATAAGTTTTTTTTTGTTTGTCTGTGCTCTATATTAATTTGTTAACTATTATAATATAATATTAAAATGTAATTGCCTAGCTTGGAACGGGGTATGTACCCTTGTTAGCTGGGCAAAGTGAACATGGAATTATATTTTGATAAAAAATGTGAGTAAATAAATAAATAAAATAAATAAAAAAACATTTTGCGGAATAATGTTGCACGTGAAATTTTCAAATACAACATTTTTCCACGAATTTAAATAGTTTTTTTAACATAATTGTTTATCCAATTGCTTTTCTTCACCACCTTTATTTTAAAACTGTTAAGAATTGTATTTTCAGTATATTTAAAAAATAAAACGTTTAAAAAGATAACTGGTTTCATTTTTTATATTTTTCTTAAAAATACAATATTGTTGGATACAACGTTATTCGGGGCAAAAGCTCATTTATGGAATGACATGAGGCTTTAAAAAATATTGGTTTTGCAATAAATATTAATAAAACAAAGATTATGAGCCCATCAAGGAAAAACATTTTCGTTAACAATTATAAAGTCAAAGTGGTTGATGAATACATACATCTAGGACACAAAGTCAAATTTGGTAAATATGATCAGACAGCAGAGTCGCCAAGATAAAAAGGGCCAAGTTGGGCTGCTTTTGGCAAGCTAAAGTTTATTTTTGAAAATAAGCTAGTCGCAGTATGCTTAAAAAGAAAAGTCTTTGAATCGTGTATACTGCCAGTGACGACATACGGATCAAAAACCATGTATGTGACACAGAAAAGTATCCAGAAACTAAAATGCACGCAACGATCTATTGAAAAACCGATGCACGTATATGTCTAGGAAACAGAATAAGAAATTAAGAAATAAAGCGCCGAACCGTAGTCGTAGATACCACGGATTGTTCAGCGAAACTAAATTGGCAGTGGTAGGATATACCCAGGATAATAAAGTGGAGACCATGGGCAAACAAAAGAATTATTGGAAGGCCACAAAAGATGGGTCGCTGACATTGCCTCAATAGCCGGTAAAACATGAATGATGAAGGCGGGTGATAGGAAGAAATGCAGACATTTGGAAAAGGCGAGAACAAGATTGAATATGAACAAAATAAATAGAAGTAGAAGTTACAATAAAAATGAAATAAACTGAAATTGAATCGATGGTTGACACGGTGTGCTGGTATATTTGTAGAAACCGGTATGAAGAAGAAATCATTATAATTAGTACTAGTGGTACACCCACGCATTCCGAAATATAAAGCCAGTGAATATTTTAATACGAAAACGGCTTTAAAGGATGACAAGTCATTTTGCGTCGAGCAATACTTCGGGGCCAACCTGCGTTGAAATAATTTATTGACTACGGTACTAAATCCAGCAAGGTACTCAAAATTACCTTCAGCATTTTAGTTGTGAGTGAAGAGTAAACATTTTAATAAAATAAATATGAAACAACTTTATAAAATTACAACAGGAACCAAGAACATTTTAGAGAAGTCAAGGCATTTACAGGCCTTATGACCTGTCATTGGCTGGTTTAAGCAGCCACTTTACACACTGTGTAACATTCACCATTTGGCTTACCCATATTTCTTTGGTTCTTCCATTAGTTTATTTTAGTGTAGGCCTTAAAATTGGCCACTAAAACCAGCTAATGACGGGTCGTTAGCCCTGTAAACAAACTGGGACTGTCGATGATTCGTAAGTTTGAAGGCAATTGGTTCCAGGCAGAGGGGCCGGCAACGGCAAAAGCAAGATATCCAAATCTAGTGTTTGGGGAGCGCCGGATTTCGATAAGTTTTCCTCTGCCTGAATCAAATGCTGACCTAAGAGTAGATTTTCTTTGACGTGTATTTTCCCTAATACAAAGGTCCGATAGGTATTTTGAAATCATTTCGTGAAGGGATTTGAATACTGTCCAGAAAAGCTTGTTTTTTATTATTTATGGGCTTCTTAACCAGTGCAAATTACGAAGATGTTAAGATATGTGAGAATATTTTTTTACTCCCGTAATAAGCCCTTCCGCTGCATTAAAAACAGATTGAAGAGCTATTAAGCGTTGATTTATTATTACTTTTAGGCGTGTTGACAGATGTTTATAGAAATATATGCTCATGTAATAATTTAAAATTAAAACTTTTGTTATTATTCAATACTTTGCTATATTTATATTTAGAACATAAGGTTTTCTCACTTCAATTTGTTATCTTTTATTTGTCATCTTTTATTTGCATGTTTCTTTTTTACTTTTTTGCAGTTTAAAAAAAAAAAAAAAAAAAATACTAATTTGTTTAGTTTTAATTATTTAGTTGAATTATATAGTTATATTTCATATTGCATATTGCATAATGAATTGTAAAACTTTTTATTATAAAAGGTTCCTTGAAAGGTTGATATATAAATAAATAAATAATATTTTTTTTATTTATTTTATTAGGTAAACAAACAGTATGTACACATATATTGCCAATTTCTTTGTACATTAGTGTAAGAAACTCATGCACACACCAAAAAAATTGTTTACACTAAATACAATAATTTTAATTATGTTCAATATAATAAATGTAAAAGAAACGAAATGAAAAAAAAAATAATAAAGTAATAATGTTAAATGTCTGCTTCTCTCAAAATTTCTATAATTTTTTACCTAAATTTACATACATTGTCACAAAAAATATCAGCCTCGGTAAATATATTGTTATATTGGTCGCATATTCTAGGTATTGTAGATTGTTGAAAATAGTTTGTTGACGCGTTTTCAGTGTAAAACAAAATATTTTGTCTTGTCGGTCTAGATGGCACACGGAATGGAAGTCTTTCTAGTAGGTTAGGAGAATCAATTTTATTATTTATTAATTTGAATAAAAATGACTGGTCCAACATTACTCTTCGATTTTTAAGAGAGTTTATTCCATGATACTGCATACTTTCAGTAATGAACACGCTTCCACTTTTCATTATGTTGCATCCCAACTCAACACAGGGCTCTTGGCCTGATGGAGTTAGGGATACGTTATTGTTATTTATTAAAAAAATGTTCCAAAACAAACAAAACTAGTCAGAAGCAGTCATAACGTTGGTGTTCCAATGCAGTGCCCTTTGCACTATTAGATGCGGTAAGAGAATGACGATGATGATGATCCTTCTTTCGAGCGTACTCGACCTTAAATGAGTAGCTGTACCATTTTTTGATCAATCTCTGACCACTTAAAAGCTCACCCACGCAGCCAAGTGTATGTACACAGCTCACAACATACTAATCAAGTAAGTAAATGTGTGTAGGGGCCCACTTTATGTCACAGACAATTTCTTATGGTTATAATTAGGGACGTCACTAATGAGAACAAGTTGTAATTAATGGCACACTCTGCCTACGTACTTTTTTTTCCTTTTTTATAATTTGAAAATATATTTATTATCGGGAATGGATTTCTGCGATCAAATGTGTACTAACTGGTAAATGATTAATATGTATTTATAAATGTAAAATGTATTAATGTATAAAGTATCAATGATGTGTATAAACTTAATATATATGTAAATGTATGTATAAAATATAATGTTAATATGTATGTGCGAATATATATGTATATATGTGTGTGAATGTATGGTTATGAATGCATTACAAGTGCCCCGACTCAACACGGATTTTCTAGCGAGTCGGAGCAAGTTCACAGACATGGGTCGTTCCTGATTGTGTAGCTATAAACTGTGTCTCTGTCCTTAACAAATGCATGCATAATGTAATTAATAAATAAATAAATAAATAATAAACTCTTACAGTTAACAAATTACAACAGGGATGGAGAATACCTTAAATATGGGAAAAAGAATGTCTAGGCATTTACAGGGTTTATGACCTGTCCTTGGCTGGTTTAAATGGCCACTTTACACACTGTGTAACATTCATTATTTTGCCTATGGGCTTCGGCTCTTTAATTTCACTAAAATCAACAAATGGAAGAATTGAAGAAATATGGATGTTTAAACAGGCAAAATGGTGAATGTTGCACAGTGTTTAAAGTGGCCACTTAAACCATCCAATGACAGGTCATAAGCCCTGTAAATGCCTAGACTTCCATATTCCCTTTTTAAAGGTATTCTTTATCCCTGTTGTAATTTGTTAATCTTAATGACTCCGGGGTGAAATCCAGTCTGTTGTCTACGAACATTTGGACAAACTCAAATATTGTAACTCTTACGGATTATTACATTAATTTTACAAAAATAATACATAATTTTTTATTCATACTCTGCTGTTGATGATTTTTCAAAGTATTTCGTTTAGTTTTGTCTGGTAGTTTAATGTATAATTTCAGTTCCTGTAGCTCAACCACAAATAACTATCGACGTGCTAATAAGCGACAAATTTTCAGCATGATTGTTTATCGTATTCGCGATCACAATGCAACATCCGTAAACACCTAATATTAAATGTCAAAATTTTTACGTTTCGCGACGTATAATTTTGCTGCCCAATCACACATTTAAATTTCATCGGTGTAAATATTCCAAAACTGCTCTTTTTATTTATTTATTTATTTATTATTTATCGTGCTATTTATTGCATTTAGCTGACGCGGCGGTTGGCAAGCCAAATGTCAAAAAAAGCAGTCGCCATAGTAATTGTAATTGAATTTTAACTTTTTTGTATTAGACACCCCTTACTATTTTGCAAACGCAATAAATTGTATTATTTTTTATAGTAAACGCCGATTTTTCGCAGGTGAGCTGTATTTATTTACGAGGAAAACAAAAAACAAACCGACACGAGCTTTGACTTAGAGATTACACACGCGTTGACTTGTGACTGCGATAACTAAAGCATGTTTATTTATTTATTATTAAGGAAATTTTTTTTTTTTTTATAAAAAATAAATATTTGCGTTCTTATGATTTACCCAAATATTTAATTTTGAGGGCCATTTTCAACGAGTTGTAAATAACTCACTATTAGAAAATGGAATCAAGTTGGGGTAAAGTGGGATTCGAACCACGGAACTTTGGTCCGTGAGTCCGAGACACTAGCCGCAGGACCACAACCCGATCATCATAGTCTTTATATAAATACGAGGTACAAAAGAACAATTAAAAAAAGTAAGACCAATTACAGATTTCACCCTAATTTATTATGAATGCAGGAGGAGAGGGGAAAAATAATTGAATTCTAAAAAAGTTAAAATATGAATATTAAATAAAAAGTACATAAAAGGGAGAAGACATTGTATAGCTCCGACTCTACTCTCCTCCCTCTCTCTCTGCTTCCATGAACATTTATATTTCTTTGTAAAAATTCACAACCAACAAAAATTAATTAGATGCGGGTAGTAGATGTACATATGAATAAGTATAAATTAAGAGCTGAAATCCAAAGTAAAAGTTAAAATTAAAAGTTAAAATTAAAATGAAAGTTAAATCATCCATCTGTTGACGTTTGTGAAGTTAAAGAGCTGAGACCTTTATTGTTGCGGGTGAGATTTCTCTGATTAAATTATTTCACCTACATACTTGTCGTCGGTGAGTTGAGCTGATATTTAAGTAGAAAACCCCGTACGTGTGACACGCTTAACATGGCTTCCCGGAAACCAGATATTTATCACAGCACATAATTAATTGGCTATTCTAAATAGCTGTTGACCAGAACCTATGACGTTTCAAAGTAGTTCATTGTTATGAATTTTTTATACATTTTTGAGAATCTTCGCTGCACACTTACCGTATTTTTGAGAAACTTCGCTGTACATTTACCGTATTTTCAAGAAACTTCGCTGTACATTTACCGTATTTTTGAGAAACTTCGCTGTACATTTACCGTATTTTCGCTAAACTTCGCTGTACACTTACCGTATTTTTGAGAAACTTCGCTGTACATTTACCGTATTTTCGAGAAACTTCGCTGTACACTTACCGTATTTTTGAGAAACCTCGCTGTACATTTACCGTATTTTGCGGAAGTTTTTTTTTACATTTACATTTACATTTTTACATTATTTTTTTTGCACCACAACAGGCCAGGAGGCCTAATTACAGTGGTGAATTACATCACAGAGCACCCAGGCTTGAGAAAAATCAAATTTTATTTTTTGTGTTCTCACCGGGAATTGAACCCGGAACCTTCCGTGCGTGAATCAAGCGTCTTGACCACTACACCACGGAGGCCGCCAAAGATAAGACGCATCGGACCATAACACGCACCCCGATAGAGAAATACCAGCAGTTTTTTTTTCATTTTTAAAGTAATAAAGGTCTATGAAATACCGTCCATAAAAAAACCCTTTTGGCGTAATTATTAGTAGCATAAAAAATACTTTTTAATTCGTAATTTGAATTCCCGCAAAAAAGATAATTTTAATTGGCCACGCCCCTAATACGTCACGATTCATGTTTATTTGTTCGTGGTCGTTGAAATTTGTGCGGATCGCAGGACAAAGTTGTATAGTATATTAGATTTCTCGAAAATAAAAGCAGTTTATCCCTATGTCTGATCGTTTTCAATCTTGCATTTATTTTATTTTTACTAAAGAGTTTTGAATCTAAACATAACTGCGTTCTTCAACAAGCAGTTTTAAAACATAGCATAATTATTTTCAAAGATATCGAAGTGAATATTGATATGATATATGACATGCATTTATAATATATTAATATGTAATTTATCTTGTCGATTCTAGATTAATTGACCGATCAAACAAAGCGTACGAAGGCGAATAAAAAAGTTAATTACGTTTTGATAATAGTGCACATTGTCTGGAAGCATATTCGGACCTTAACAAAATAAATATTGTATAATTGCTTTGGAATCTGATCTTATTTAAATTAGATATATGTGATATAATTATTACTTTCATAGCAACGTTTATCGATTCGTTTACATAGAGATAGGCGGTGTGCACCTTTGTACAAAATGTTTAATTATACGATCTGTAAGGTGTAAAAATATATCAATTTCACACCTCCCCTGTGGAGCGCGACGTAAGATGTCTTTAAACTTTTTCTAATGTGTTATTATTTAATAAAAATTTTCAAATTATAAAACTGTAAGGATATATCATCTTCTTCATTATTCCCTTTCCGCACATAATGGTGCATAGGTCACTGCATTGGTACACCAATCGCAGTGTATCTTGATAATTTTTGTTACATGAAGGTAAGATGACTGAAACCTTTATTTATGCGGGTGAGATTCATCTAATTGAATTATTTCACCTACATACTAGGCAACGCCTGAAAATATTATTTTTTCAATTTCTATACTTCTTCATGGACCAGGTAATTTATCAATTGTTGATAAAGGTTTCAGCTCTTTAACTTCACAAACATCAACAGATGAAAGAATTGAAGGGATATAGATGTTCAAATATAGGCAGAATGGTGAATGTTACACAGTGTGTAAAGTGGCCACTTAAACCAGCCATTGACAGGTCATAAGCCCTGTAGATGCCTGGGCTTCTATATTACCTTCTCTTAAATGTTCTTCATCTCTGTTGTAATATGTTGATTAGTATGTTTTTAAGCACAACGATAATTATTTGTGATTGAACTATAGACGTTGTAACTTCTTTACTTTGTGAATTTCACACTAATACTACAACATCACTACCTCTCCATAGCAAAAATGAATGGAACTAGCAATTCTGTCCTTCTTCTACTAGTGCTAAACAACTTTTAGGATTTTCGATAACACCTCGATTTACAAAATACTTTCACTTACGTCATTTTCGTTGGACACTAGATCAGTCCATGAGATACACAGCACTCTCGTGTCCAACCAAATTACAAATCCCCCAATCTTATTGATTATAGATATTTTAAGAGTTCATCCTTCCACTCCATACAGCAGCACGGAAAACACGTATGTTTTTACAGTTCACCATTTCGTGCTCAACTTCAGGTCTCGGGTGAATAGGAATTTTCGCATTTTGTAAAAGGTTAACCTCACCACATCAATTCTAGATTTTAAATCAATGTCTGGGTTCCGCTCATCATTCTACAGCAGCCAAGTATTGAAAACATAGTATAGAGACCTAATGAAAACGACGGCCTCCGTGGTGTAGTGATCAAGATACTTGACTCACATTCGGAAGGTTCTGAGTTCGATTCCCGGTGAGAACACAAAAATAAATGTGATTTTTCTCAAGCCTGAGTGTTCTGTGATGTAATTCGCCGCTGTAATTGGGCCTCCTGGCCTGTTGTGGTGCAAAAAAAAGGACTAATATACTAATATACAACTTGTAAAAACAATTATACCTCGAATTCATTCATTAGACGTACCTGTAGAAATTATAACGGAGTATTGATGTAGACATTTTTAACTGCACGTTGCATTTGTAAAGAAAATTTCTTCATGGGGTCGATTATTTGGGATAGTTGCTGAATGTGCATTTTGAGTGGTTTATGCTATCTATATAGATATGTGCCGCATGTAATGTATATGTTTGTGTATGTTTTATATGTGCGTTCATGTGTGTGCGTTGATGGCTCGGAGTGTACATTCGGTATTTTTATTTATTTTTATTTATTACCTCCATGGTAAACGCAAATGTCAACAATTATTATTTTCTCACTTAAAATTGTTTTTTTTTTTTTGTCACATTTAATGTTTATATCTTTTTAATTTATGAAAACTTAATTGGTCTTTTTATGTTAAAAAATTGTTGTTTTTAATACTTATTTTGTATGACTGTATGTTTTCTGAATAAAATAAAATAAATTAATACAAAACATTATATTATTTTTTCCACATGTCTTTTTTTATAACACTTAGCCTCACCCTTAACCATTGGTTTTTCCCTCAAGTATGATTAATGTACATGCTATAGTTCATAAGATTATTTTTATTGTCCACATAAGTACCTTGAATTATATAACTATATAAGGACATTCAATCCCAATAATCTTCACATTCGTTTGAAAATGCCCTAATAAGGCGAAACAATTGTCACGAAGTTTTTATTTTTATATGTTTATATTTGTAAAAATAAAATAAAGTGTTCAGTAGACTCAAATCAGTGTTTGATTTCTAATTATGAGTTTAAATATGGAGTTCTACAAAATAAACACCAAATCAATCAATAATCAATCAATATAAATGACACAACCCATTTTGTCCATTTTTTACTATTACTACAGATGTTTTACTATTACTAACGATCAAACAACCAGGCTTTTGGAGTAAGCGGACGTATATTCGGTATTTGTTTGTAAGTTTTAAAATATTTTTTATCAAGATGCGAGAAGATTGACTACGAAACCAATCTGTTATTATCTTGACAGGTCTAAATATTGATTCTCACACCATTTCCGGTATCGGTAAACTGCCAAATGGATTTATTCGTATATTATTAGTATTATTACCATTTACCATCCGTTTACCGCGTCAGTACCATTTAGTGGTAACCGGTACCTCCGGAAACCTAATCTCATTGCTGCGTGGTATTTATTACGATACAAGACATGTGGCTGGGTATTACGGGAATCAGATTTGAAAACACGTTTACCATTTAACAGACAATTATCGGATATTAATTACCATCAGTTCAATTTAATTCACATGAAATAAAATATTTATTTATTCAATTTTTAAATTATTTTTTATTTAAAATAAAAAAAATAAAACAACTTCGTTTTTAACCACTATTTTTTTTTTTTTTCCACCGACCGGTTTTAAAGCAAACAAGCTTCTTCGTCAAGGTTTACGTAACTAATGAACTAACAATATTTTGAGTTTGTCCAAATTTTTGTAGACAAGGACTGGATTTAACTCCCTGGGGAGCTGTTTATATTAACATATTGCAACAGAGATGAAAAACATTTAAGAAAAGGTAATATAGAAGTCTAGGCATCTACAGGGCTTATAACCTACGTTTGTCTTTACGTTTTAAATGCGGTAGTGTTGTTCGTGATGACGACCTTAGACATAGGTAGCTTAAGCTGTTTTATCTTCCTGCTTGCAGATGGTAATGCCAGTAGGAAGAGCAGTGTCTTTATTCAATTGTATCTCTTCGGATATCAAGATCTTTCATATTAGTGAACAAAAGTTCAGAAGGGATATCCTTTTTATATAATAGCTGGGTATTTTTATTTTACCATCTTTGTTTATTTAAATATTAGTAAAAAAATTTTCGTTTTATGTGTGCCTTGAAGTATTTTTATAATGTACTTAAACGTATATAAAATAAATAAATTGAAATCGGTATTGTTGAGTCGTATTATAATTGTGCATGTCAGCATTTTAAATCAATGTCTTGTATGTTTGCCAGTGCAATTTTGTGTACAATTTTTAAGTCTTTTATGTCAAACTGATATGTTTTGTAAAGTTCAGTCATATGGGTCAGGTAGGGTAAGTTGTATGTTAGTTTAATTATTTTATTGTGTTGTCTTTGTATCCTTGTTATGTCTGTCTTGTTTCCAGTTTTTTAGAAAGCGATCATGTCGCTCAATTGATTTTTTAGATAAGTCTTTAATTTTGCAGAATAGGCTATGAAATGATGCCATTGTTTTGGTGAGTCCGTTTAAGTATTTCGTCCATTTTTATTGTCTGTCCATGATGAGTCTTAGGTATTGTAACCGCCTTCTGTGAGAAGTGTAAAAAATGTCCAGATTTTTTTTAAAATAAAAGAATGTCAGCACTCAATGTATCAACATATTTCAAAGTTTTACAAAAAAATTAAAATTTAATTATATGGAAAAATTGTGCCTTTATTGGTTGACCGCTACGCTCTGTGCATTGTTGTAAGACAATGCAAAAAGTAAGCCGAACAAATAAATGCAGATCTAACTCCTCACAAAATATACGCTGTTCACCAGTGTCGCTCAACCAGTAAAGATGAGAATCTCTCCGAAATGAGGACAATAATTATGTCCGACCTTCCCACAAGATGTGTGAAGAATCAAGATAAAAAATAGGATTTAAAATTGAAATAGTCTCAGAGCCTCAATAATCACTGTGTATTGCTAATTAAAACAGACCAGGTAGTTGCAAAATAACAAAGGCTTTTCTCGAAATTACAAATTTATTTTTACAAGCAAGAATTATACAGTTTTTGTGCGTTTACCTAGCTAAATATAAAAACTAAAAGACCAAATTGCAACTGATTTAGAAAATTAAATTAAAAATGAAAATAAATATTGAATATATGATTGTTGACACCAATCATCCACGTTAGATTATTTCAAATTTTCTTCGTAGACATTCAAAGTTTTTTTTTCGTATCAAATAGCCAGATTATTATGTGGAAGCTTCCAGTTTTTAAAGGTACATCCGGCCAATATCTTGGCGTAAGCCGTCGCTGTACGCGTCATTCCTCTAAATAATACTTCGACCAATTTTATTGTTGTCGAATCAAACTCGGATTTAATAATTTAGATTCTGTAGGTTTAAATTGACGTAATTGTCAGGATTTAGACAGATGTGATGATAATCCATTATAATGTTGGTAATATACAATATATTAAAAATAAAATAGAGTGTTTAGGAAGCCTATAATTATGGACAAAAAATACCTCATTAGATTTCTTGGTTCTGGCAAATTAAAACGAAAATACGATTACAAATTCAATTACAAAGTACTTACATGCTGTAAAGCCATGCTTTCTCGATAATATAAGAACTACATCTTTGATTTTGTCACGTTGCACGTTTCGTCCGCTTCTCACGGGCGATCTTTCCTTTTCTAGAAATGCACAGTATAACGTGGTATTGCCATAAAAGAATCTTAACGTAGCAAAATATCATTTAGACTCGTGCTTAATCACGTGCTACTAAAATGGGGCGGGGTGAAATATAGTCGTTACAATATGTTACGTGTTCTAGTTATTTGAGTTTCGTTGTTTATTTGAATTTTTACGTTGTGGTTCTTTTTTGTGTTTCAAAGTGTATTATATTGCTTTTTTTTTGGCATTTAGTGTCCAGAAGTTTTTGTTGGTAGATGCACATAAAGTAAATTTAACAATATTTGTATTTAATAAAAGTTTCATTTGTAAATATATTTAGTATTATTTCTAGTCTGTTACTTTAGTGAGTTGTGCGTTGTGCCAAGCGCCACGACACAACACACTAGAACAATTTCATAATAAACTTAATGCTTTTAAATAAAAAAATATTAGATCGTCAAATGTGAAAAATTTTGTGAAGCTGGTTACATAATTAGATTTGTTTTCGAAAATTTGGCTGTATTCAAAATATTTTTTATCGCCTAGTAGAAAACAAATGTATGTTAAATTGTCCACTAATGATTAATGTAATTCATTTTCATTTTATTCAATGGGTTTCGCTATTGGCCGATAATTTATTTAGATTACGTATCGATAAGTTGATTTATTTCTTGTGCCCCGGGTGCAAAAGGAACAATGTCGCATGCATGTAACCAGATCTGTTTTATAACGGTTTTTTTTTACCTTTTGCTTTATTACGCAGTAACTATTTTGGTTCGTGTCTTTTGTTTTAAAATATTTTTGAGCGAAATAAGTTTTTTTTTTTCTCATCATCTTTAGAATAGAAATATAATAAATGGGTATTTATTTTTTTAAAAAATATATTTGGACCCCTGTATTTAGTAGCCTTACGTGTCATGTACAAGGCTAAGGTAGTTGTAAAAAATCGTTTTTGTTTGTCTTGAAAATGGGATGTTCGATCACTGATTTTGGTTTATTACCTTTATTTTATTTGTCCAGGTCATAAGCCCTGTAAATGCCTTAACTTCCATATTCCCTTATTTAAGGTATTCTCCATCTCTGTTGTAATTTGTTAACCTTTATTTTATTTTATTTGGGAAATGAACAGTTCTACATACATATTTTTAGTAAACAAACAGATATAGTGTATAAACTCATTACTAATAACAGATTTCCACATAGTATACAAAGTTAGTGAAGAAAATATATTATATATCAAATAAATACATACAATTTATACATATAAAAATGTTATTTTCATGTAATCAATAATCAAAGATTTTTTGAATATTTATTTTAAGAACATTAAGTTACTGTAAATTGGGCGGGATAAGGACAAAAATGCTTGAAGAGAGGATGAGGACGGGAGGGGAGATGTACATATTTATTATTATAATGTCTACTAAGTTACATAATACATTTTTAGTGTAAATTTTAAATCTGACAGAGTGATGTTTGTGTAATCTATATTTTTAAATTTTGTATTGTACATTGAAAAAGTCCTACGAAAAAAAGCATTTTTAACATACGATGTTTTACTTATTGGTACATGAAACAGGTGGTACCGTCTACAAATCCTGGCTGGCACATGTTTTGTTATTAAACCATGCAGCTCTGTACAGTCAACCATTCCTGTCATAATTTTGTAAATCAGTAGTTGGTCCGCACAGATGAGTCCAATCACCATTGTTGTAAAGTCCAAGAACAACACTCGTTCAGCAACACAAATTAACTGTAATGACCCATTTGTATCAACCGCCTTTGGTAAAAACCAAAATAATGTAATTGCTCCCAAAATATTTATTGGCAAATATAAAAGACTTTTTTTGTTAAACAAATTTAAAAATAAAAATAACTGCAGATATAAATAGTGTAGCGAGAGATTTTTTCAAAAATATATGTAAATAAAAAAACGTAGTACTTTATATAATTGGTACACATATTATTTATATTTTTATGTATTTCATTGCTTTATATTTGTTTTTTATTATATATTATACTATATTATTCATGTTTAAGTACTATGTATTCTTGGCACATATATATACTTTATATTTGTGTAATAACAATTTTTAATTTCTTACATTTGATTAGCTAGGCATTTATAATTAAGTAGTTTTTTAAATTTATTTTTTATGTTATTGTTTTATTAGTATAGGACTACTTATGCTCTAAAAGATAAAAATCTCCATCTTAAAACAGACTGAGCCATGTGAGATGGAGACTATCATAAACAGAAAACACCCCGTTTTCATTTTACATGAACTAGTTTTATATAGATTCCCTGTTATTAAATACGTATACTATCTTTATGCAATAAAATTATCAAATAAATAAATTTAAAAAATGGCGCGTGAAAACTACTTTTAACGACAGTGCTAATATCTGTTAAGGATATTCCACCTTTCCTGCATTCTGCTTCAAGATTATGGCGTTGTAAACTGAAAATGCCCGTTAAAAATTTGGGTCGTTTAGAAAGTACTTTGGTGATGACGACGGAAGTTTGCTGTATCAGCCAGCGTTGGAGAGAACGTTTTAGTGATTTTTGAAATCGAGTTTGTTATTTCTAAATTATTTTTTTTTGGGTGATACCGTGTGTGTTGGATTTGTTCCGACTACCATTACAGGAGCCATCTTCAGGGTAAGCTAAGTGTTTTGTAGAAAAAAGGTGTGTTTAAGTAATAGTAATTTGTACCGTGTCGCAGTCGGTAGTAGGCACATTTCTATTCATTTTTGTAGTATGTAGTACTGGGAACCATGTTGATTTCAATTTAAGTCCGTCGTCTTTGTTTATGCTATTTGGCTGTCTGTGTATTTCAATTGCCTCTTTTATTATTCGTGCACTGTAATTACTGGGTTTATGTCCGGTGTCTATAAAGTGTTCCGCTATTGCAGATTTGTCAGGATGCCCAAGTTTACACGCTTTTTTGTGTTCGTCAATCTTTTTCTTTGCTGTGCGCCCTGTTTGTCCTATGTACACTTTATCACATCTTTGGCAACTTGGTTTATAAACAGCTTCCGTTTGCAGGGGATTTTTATCTTCTGGGCTCAATAAATTGTTTTTTATTTTTCCCACAGCTCAAACGTTGTTCAAACACACACAGTATTACCCAAAAAAGAAACGTAGTGATAACAGTGACCGCGAAAACCGTCGCACCTATTTGTTTTTTTTTTAAAACCAAAATATATGCTTTTTTATAATAACTCTTTTCTTAAATTTATAGTACTATTTTATGATCCAGAGAACCAATTTTACTACGATATTTTGCATTTATATGAGTACCAATGTACCCATGTTTAGCCTTGATTTCAAGAGGCGTATAAAGCCTGTCAAAAATAAAAAATAATTTATTATTAAAACTGGTATTTTAATCATTAACTTTGTGCTGAAAAATTCGGCTTATTACTATTAAATATTTGTATATAACCACTTACGAATTTTTTCAGACATACCCGCCTCTTCGTCAGGACACCAAATGAACCAACATGCAAAACCTACTATACACCTTTACATATTTATTTTATTTTTATTTTATTTTATTTTATTTCATTGGAAAGCCAACCGACATTTATACATTTATAATATACAATTGTATTATAAATACATATCGTAAGTCTAATTAGAGGCTTCTAAATGCCAATAATGGCCAATGATGTATGATTTTTTTTATTCTTTTAGACATCAAAGTAAAGGGGTCTAAAAATTTGATTTACGATCACATTTAAGGTAATTTTTTTTAATATAACATACTAATTTTGGCCCTCAACCGAGGTTTGCATACCGTATTCAAAATGTTCTTTGTCTCTGTTGTAATATGTTAATGTTTTTTTTTTATCTAATTTGTTTTTTCTTATTTTTTTATATGCCGAGATTTTAAGAGAACGGTGTTTTAAAATAGCGACACGGTGTGATTTCTTTACTTTTGATCAGAATACAGCGTTCAATCTAGTGTCTAGTAAATGTCTGTAAACATTTGACTTTTTCGAAATACCGTAGCTCTGATACAATATTAATTTTATTTTTTTACCTAACTGCGATCCTAAAGTCAAGAGTCGTTGGGTACTTGACACCATTTTAAGATATTTGATCAAGATGTAAGCACTGGACAGGTGGTAGTGTTGACTACACCAAATTGATGGATAACTTCGATTAACAAACTGACCGCGGCGGCTGTTTGTCATGTAACCCTCAAGCCGCCCGGTTAACCGTAAACCTTTGACAAGCCCACACAAACGTTGCGGTATTTACGGCCCGTTATTTGTAATCCCAGTAAGGTATTGAGAAATTTGTCCGGTAGCCGTGTTTTGTTTATACAATGAATGTTCGAAATTTAAAGATGTCGATAAATTGGTTTTAATCTTATGGGCCCATGTTTAGGTGTAAAAATATCAATCTTTGTCAACTGATATGCCACGCTCTTGTTCACAAACACATTTACAAATAAATTGTAACTGTGTTAATGTCATCGGAGTTACGCCCATTTCACACGTATCGTCTAAATCCGCACGGCATGGTAAAATTAGGGTAGATTGACATTTGAAGGGAACACGGGAAAAACGGGCTCTTTTCGTTTTTTATATTTACAAGATATTAATACCTATAGCACGTGCTTTTATCCCTATACCCTTTTTTCGCATATTGCTATTCTACTAAATTTAACTTACATTGTAACAAGAGCAACATAAGAGAGTGACTACTGGATCCAAAGTTTATATTTGAATAATAGCTTAGGTGTAAATGTTTTCATTTTTCATATATTTTCTTGTATTTAAAAAATAAATTTATATATTATTATTTGTATAAACATGTTTATTCTGATCTTTTCGGCTGTTAATTTTTATCTGTTATTCATTGTTTTTAAAAATGTAAATAATAATTTTAAGTTAGTATTAATATATATTCATCAACAAGCTACAAAAAGTGGCTTGGTGGGATTTTAGTTTTAGTAAAAATATAACAATTGAAATTTATTTTTTTGAATTGTAAAAATGTATAATTATACTATTAAAATATTAAAAACTCTTATATATCGTGGTTATATAAGTAAAAGTGACCATTTGCAAAAATGACGAAATTGTGATTATTTACTTTTTGTCATCGTATTAGCATAATGCTTGACTGGTAAAAATGCCAAGTCGATCCGACACTCCAAAAAAAAACTTAATTCTTAAAATATGTGACCATTTGATAGAAGCTCAAAGATTTTTGACAGGTAAAACTGACCAACACACATAGTCACTTTTATTAGTAAATTTAAGATCCAAAGAATTAACCAAGTAATAGTTAGTCAATTTTACTTGAAGATGATGTCACCAGTAAAGAATTAGTTAGAGTTAATTGGTAAGTCTACGTTTTGTATTTGACAGAAACGGTTTTTTTTAAATAAAAAGTTCATTAATAAAATTGATTTATTATATTATTACGTAACACTTCTTAATTATTTGGTATTTTTCATTTATTTTGTATTTCTGTGTTTATTTAACCTTCATAAATACAAAAAAAGGA
Source organism: Micrasema longulum (assembly GCF_059751315.1). Taxonomy (NCBI): domain Eukaryota; kingdom Metazoa; phylum Arthropoda; class Insecta; order Trichoptera; family Brachycentridae; genus Micrasema; species Micrasema longulum. Next base: position 58,574 of record NW_028279141.1, read on the forward strand.
TTGTTGAAAACAAAAATTTCCTAAAACATAATTTTTAGTTATAAAATAAAATACTACCTCCCTTAATGAACGAAACAAAAATAATTATCTCCTAAATTTCCTGTCAAATTTTACAGGTATAATTGACTAAGTTTTCCAATTTTTTTATTTCAAAGTTATAATGTTTTTTTAAATACGTTTAAACTTTACATAAAAGTTGAAAGTACCATACATATAATGTAAAATAACCAACCACCTCCTTGAAAAACCTGATCTTTGAGAAGCAATTGAACTCTAGAAAAACACTAAAATGGCTCCCTTGAACATCATTGATTTTGGCACTTGGTAAATTTCTCTTGTATGCCCACGATATACATATATAATTACATATGTTTGGATAATTTATATAGCGACATTTTGTGAAAATAATCTCAAGGGCGCTGTATAATAAATAAATATTCTAGCACGTCTTGCAGCTACAGAGCGCATGGACGGTTGGAATTCTAGTTCCTCGTCTCCAATTATGAAATATAAAAATCACGATTACATGTCATCTTGCAGCTACAGAGCGCATGGACAGTAAGAAATCTAGTCCCTATTTAATTTTTTTGAAATTTTTATTTGACAATGAAGTTTAGAGTTTAAGTGTTATTTTCAATTGCAATTTCAATTTTATTCACATATATGTACATTACCAAATAGAATGTTTTAATTCATTCATTTAGAAATAATTAAAATAATTAGGTAAAATTAGGTAGGTATAAATAAAAAAAACACATAAGTATTCACAATATCCAGGAATAATATGTTAAAAAAGTTAGAGAATCTTGTAACGAAAAACTCCTTTAGAGACGTGAAAAATGACAATGTCCAAAGTAATATTGTTCAACATAGAGATATCCCTTCCAACAGGCATAACCATGTGTCCTTAATGATTAAAAAAATCGATCTACTGTATTTTATTTTATCGTGCCGTGTGGATTTTTACGGTCGTCTGAAAACGGCTTTAGGAGTGTTTTTAGGTTACACGATTGGGCCATTATTTAAAGTGTAGTTATTCATTGTTACTTTTTTTTGTTCGACGAAACATTTCCAATTTTTTGTGTTATGATTTGAATCTTATTTATTTTCTCCGACTGCTATGATTATTTGTTATTCAATTTATGTGCTACGCACTTGTTTTCAAATGTGCTTACAAATTAATGAAGGTAAAAGGTGATGTGGCGATTGTGTTTGAGACAATTGTTAAAATGGCATCGGAATTAAGCGTGTTTGTACATTAGGTGCAAACTTATTCAAATTTATTTATTTAAACTTCAAGAACAAAATTAACTGCACTTTTGCAGGCTTGTCGTTAACCCTCTCGTTAACCAGAGTTAAAAAAATATTTCTAATTTTGAAATTCTATTATTTTTTCAAATATTTCAGCAATTTTTTTTTTAAGGTTGCGTACATAGAATTGAGAATAGCCCAGAAACCGCATACGCACATTAAACAGAAGGCGACTAATCTACTCATAAATTAGTAGGTTTACGTTTTGATCCATTAGTTTCTTTGTAAACATCGATCAGTACGCAACTCCCGATTTGAATTCAAATATGCCGTATTGTGTCTTTTTAAAGTGTAAAAACACTGCTAGGATCTTAAAGAAACAGGATGCAATCACATTTCATAAGTATAGCGCACGCGCCAGCTTATAAAAATCCACCAGTACGTACCGTAATACTGAAAGTTTTTTCTGAAAGGTTTGCTCTTTGTTATGTCGAAAATCGTTGATTGTACAACATAACATATCAGCCAACCGTTTACCCGTAACTCATTTACCCGATTGGTCTTGAAATTCTGAAAACGATTCGGATAATCGGGCTTCGGGTGCGAATCAGAAACATTAATATAATATGATCATTAATTCCAACAATTGTGGACCGTTTTTACAAAGTGAAATTTTTACATATTTTTTTGAAGTGCTAATTTTTTTAAAAACGAAAAAAAAAACAAACAAAACATGATTTCGGCCATAAAAAAAAAAAAGTAAAACAATAATAATAAATTAATATTATTTGTAATTATTTTGTAATCACTTCATTTGTGCTATTATGTATGTAAAAAATATATAGAAGATAAATACCTTAATTTGTATATTTACATAGGTACTTAGATATCTCAGTAGACATATAATTTTACAAAAAAATCAGTTTAAAATGATTTCATGCAAAAGTAAACTTCTTTAATTCCCAACATAAATCAATTTTCTATACATTCCCATAAAAAAATATGTTGATAATTCTTTTTTGTGAAAATTCGTGAATTTAGAACATTTAAAAAAATTATTTTACTGCTTCTACGTTGTTGATTTTTAATACATATGTAAGGATTTTATATATCTATAAAACGTTGTTTTCATTTTATTTAAAATCAAAATAGTTTTATTTTTAACATATAAAAACCTTCTCCTGAAAAAATTAGATTTTGTAGATATTTCGCTATGTTAAAACAGTCCTCAATTGCAAACATTTTGCGATCCGTTTATTCTACATATCAAATGATAAGATCTCGTAGATAACATTATATGGAAAAAACAAGATACAAATCTAAAAAGTGACAATAGATTGATAAATATAGTCAAAATAACTTGGGCGTGGATTATGATCTAATTTGGAGAAATTACGCCAGTTTTTTCTTTGAACAGTTTGGGTAAGAGAAAGGTCGCATACTTTAATCTTTCGCATAATCGCATTTTACCATACAAGTACAGTGCGTCGAATGTTTAATAACTAGAGATGCCACGAATATTTGGCTACTTTTCGGTATTCTGCCGATTCAGCTTCATTTTTAATATTCGGTATTTGACCAAATACTGCATACTATTCGGTATTTGACCGAATGCTGCGTATTATTCGGTCTGATACCGAATACCAAATCGTGAAAAAAAAACGCACATGTTACTCAAAAAAAATTTTTTTTCATATATTTTTTTTCACAAATGATTCGTTTAACACATTAATTCATCAGTGGTAAGTTAAGATGAATGTAAACTTTTTTTTATAATTTGCTGATAGCAAACGATTGCGCTTTTCCTAGATTACCTGGCAACATGTAGACCAATTTTTATTAGATTAAATTTATTAACAGTGACCGGAATTTATAAAATAGAATATAAATTAATATTTTGATGATGCAATAGAATGAATTAAAATGTATGAAATGTAAATAACGTAAGCAATAGACACGATAATGATTTTTTTACTGTTTGTATTTTCTTAACTTTTTATTTATTTACTTTATTATTGAATATTCTGGAGTTCAGGCATTAAAAAAAAAACTAGACATACTGTTTAATAATACCTTTTCCATAATTTATTAAATTTAAAATATAATTTATCCGAGAGAGCTCTATCACAGCATGGACTATCTTTTCGTTCTAGTAATGAGAGAACCCTTTCAATACCCATGCACCACCCTATTTTTTTGCCTCCTTATTCGCAGTAGTAGCTGCTCAATTATAGAATAATATACCCACTAATGTCAGAGACGCCTCTTTTTTATTTACATTCAAATCACTAAAATATCACTTCCTAAATATTTGTATTTTTCCTTTCTCCTCCCTCTTTCATCCCCTCTTTACCTCCTCCTTTCTTCATAGTATAGTGTAGAAATTTAGTCTTATTAAATTTATATGTTTACTAATATTTTGTTTTATAATTAAAATATTATAAGACACCAACCATATGTTCATATACCACTGATTTTCTCAAATTTAACGGTTTGGGGTGGTAGAAAGAAATTACTTTTAGACCATTTGCCTACCTTTATGTATGTAAACTGTATATGTACATATAAACTGTTAAAATATAAAATAAAATAAATAATTTAGCCCTGTTATAGCAAAATAAAATAAAAATAATTAATACGCCGGTCATTTTACGCGCATGTACCCCCGCTCACTACCAATAACAGACTATATCTCTTTCACACACACACGGCCACAAAACAGCGTCTCTGTCTTCCTTGTTATGAGTTCTATCTGCGTGCTCTCTCTTATATAGATTTATTGATGTATTGGCGCCACATTCATACATCTGTATATTCCAGGCCACCTCAGAACGATTAAATTTTTTAATAAATCGTAATTAAAGCAAAGATTGCTTGGTGGATAAAAAAAATTGTACCGTTGGTTTGAGCCTTCATACCAATGTCAATGAACCTACCCATAACTTGAAGATAGAAGGGCCTTCAACTATAGTGTATGTTCA